>NW_010269892.1:61833-64704 GCF_000690775.1 Eurypyga helias
AGCTACAAAACTTTTTGTATTTATTTGCTTTCATAAATGACTGTCATAGCATCATAAAACAGCACAGGTTGAAAGGACCTTGAAAGATGATCTCGTCCAAATTTTCATGGGAATGGGAGCCTAGATGAAATTACCTAGCACCCTGTCCAATCACATCTTGAAAACCTCCAGTGATGAGGACTCTACCACATGCCTGGGGAGGTTGTTCCAGTGCATGATAGTTCTCACTGGAAAACATGTCTGTTTTATGCTGAGATGAAACCTCTCTCTGCAACTTGTACCTGTTGCCCCTTGTCATGAAACCTCTCTCTCAACTTGTACCTGTTGCCCCTTGTTCTCTCCATGAGGCTTCTTGTGAAGAGAGAGCCTCTGTAGTCTTTGTAGCCACCCTTTAAGTACTGGAATACTGTCATGAGGTCCTCCGTGAGCCTTCTCCAGGGAGGAAAGGTCTAAGTCCTTCAGTCTTTCCTCACAGGGCAGGTTCTCTAGCCCTTTGGTCATCTTTGTGGCCCTCCTGACCTTCTCCAGTCTGTCCACATCTTTCTTGAACTGTGGGGACCAGAACTGGGCACGGTAGTCCAGGTGTGGCCTGAGAAGCACTGAGTGGGATGATCACATCCCTATCTCTGCTAATAATGCCCCTGTGGATGCAGCCCAGGATTCAGTTTGCCGTCGTTGCTGCAGCGGCGCCCTGTGGACTCATGTTCAGCTCATTGGCCACAAAGACTCCCACGTCCCATTCAGCAGGGCTGCTCCCCAGCCACACAGATCTGAGCCTGTACTGGTCTCTGGTTATGATGTCCCAGGTGCAGGACCTTGTCTGCTAAACTTAATACTGTTTTTGCTAGTCCGCCCTTCCAGCCTGTCCAGGTCTCCGTAAGATGGCTCTCCCTTCTGATGTGGGATCAGCAAACTTGGCGAGGGTGCTTGCAGTCCCTTCATCTCTATCATCTGTGAAGATGTTGAACAGCATGGGGCCCAGTATTGATCCCTTGGGGATGACTTGTGAGAAGCTGCTAGCCTGAGTAAAAGCCATTGATCACCACCCTCCGTGTTTGACCTGTGAGCCAATCTCCTACCCATCTCACAGACGGCCCGTTCTGTCTGTATCTTGCCTCTTTGTCTGGGAGGAGGCTGTGGGAAACAGTGCCAAGCACTTTGCCAAGTCCAGGAGAACATCCACTGCTCCCCCCGTGTTGCAGGAGGTGGTATTTTGTTGTAGAAGGTGATTAGGTTAGTCAGCATGATTTGTCCTTGGTAAATCCATGCTGGCTTTTCCCAATCGCCTGCTTCGTTCGGTTCATTACATCCAGTTGTTTGGTGAGCGAGCTGAAAGCCCTAGGGTTGCACGATTTTAACAGCAGAGGGGACTAAGAAAAGTTACCTCAGAAATTATGCTGTGAAAGTTAAAATGGTTAAATGGTTCGGTGTTGGCAAGGTTCTTTAACCTTCCCTCCAGTCCTTTTTTTTTTTTTTTTTTTTTGAAACATCCTTTATAAAAATAATAAAAAAGCGCTTTCCAGTCTGTGCTTGATACATCAAATAGACTGGCTAACCACGGAGTAATGCTGTGTGGCACCTGCTGAGCAGGAAATAATTATGTTTTAATGTATCACAAGAAAAAAACCTTAGATGTTAAAACAGAATAGATTGACATCTGTTCGGTAAACAAAAGATGCAATTACAATATTTTAGAAAGAATATCAAGATGATAGCCAAAAAAAATTTTTATTTATTATAAAAAGCAATTGTCTGGTACACAAGGCAATTTGGTATTCAACTGAGAGCACTTTTATGAGAAGCACATATATAAAAAATAGCAGATTTTTTAAAATCTCTTAAGGCAAAGAGAAGCTACTTAAAGATGAAAGCATGAACCAAAGTAACTTCCATTCTGGATATAAGATTTTCTTCCCTTTCTTCTTATGTGTTTTTATATTGCAGAAATTAAATCCTTTTAGAAGTTACTAAGCTTTGGTATAAATATAGTGACACATACTAGTTTATTAGTAACTATCTCTGTTATTTTTCTTTATTCCATCCTAGAGTGTTAGCAAGAATACTTTTTAGTGGGTAGATGATGGACTAAATGAACACAAACTGTAGGTCTGTCTGGTGTGGTGTTTTGTTTTTTTTTTTTAATCAAGCTTATTTTCTTGACAGACTTACTATATTCCATGTGGGAAGGGAACAAAACTCATTATTTTGCGTTCGGTTGAGACATAATTCTTGTAGGATAATTGTTAGCTTTTGAGTATGTTTTGTGCAGAGGAGTTTGCTTTTCAGGCAGATGAAGATTGCAAAGCCCATTTCTGAATATCAGATAAGTTCAAGATGTTGAATAGTTTTCTTTAACTTCCGAAATGAACCACATGCATGAGGCCTAGGTACATGGTTATACAGCTGGGTTTGCTGAAAATTGCTCTGGTGTCATAAGACCCTATTGTGGTTTTTTGGGGAGGGAGGGAATTGTCTCCATGCCCATTTGCCGCATGCTTTAATGTTCCGCTAGAAATTTTGATTTATTTTCTTTGAGGTGTACATATAGATGCCAGTAATAAGAAATACAAATGTGTAGTTGAAAATGTGACACTGATAACATTTTGCATTTTCTCACCTCCCCCATTTGGAAGGTCCTTTAAAATTTTTTTCCAAGCCTGGTGCTTTAGGTGAGCTAGAGAAATTATTTTTTATTTATAAAGCTTCAGTAATTGAATGGAAAAAATACTTAGTATTCTCCTGCTTCTCTTTACAGAGACTTTCTCCAGTAAGAAACTAGTAAGTGAAGCAACTGGTACTGGGAGATAAGAAGTCTCAGAATGGGTTAAATTGAGTCCTGCACAACTTACTCTTTTTCCCCCCCCCCCCCCC
>NW_010269892.1:64735-90619 GCF_000690775.1 Eurypyga helias
GGTTTTAAAAATCTATTGAAGAATTGTCCCTGAAGAAATAAAAATGACAGAACATTCCCAGTCTTTGAACTGTGGAAGGTGTCTGGGGGAGGGGGCAAAGGCTATCCTTGCTGCTGCCTCACTGTAAACCTGCAACGGAAAGGCTAACTAATTTTCCTGTGATTTTCAATAAGTTTTTGTAGCTACTTTTTTTTGGGGGAGGGAATGATGGGAAGGGTGCCCAGGCCAGAAAGTGTCTAGTCCATGTAGAAATTACCTCTCTGCTCTTGAAGATTGCTTTAAAATCTCTTTCGTAACATAAAGAAAAATCTGTATCCATTCACTTCTATATGCATGTATTGTTTCCTTTCCAGTTGTTGTAATGTTTTATGCAGTATGACTAATATTGTAGTTATAAAAATAGGAAGAAAACAAGAAATGGCATACTTGCTAGCGCCTAAAATGAGCAACCCTTGTTTTGCTTCTGAGCCTCTGAAAAGGCCTTGCAGTGACTCTTGTTCATGTGACAAAATTAATAACGGTCCCACAACTTCAACTACGATGCAAAATAAGCTGCTCTAATGTGACACATGGGATCAAACTTTAGTCCTCCTCCCTGCTTTGGTCCAGAAAGCAGTTATTTTGGTGCATATATTTCTTCTGTGCAGTTAATGATATCAAGCTTGCAAAGCTTGATGTTCTGTTGGTGAAAACAGGCTGCTTCCTTGAAAAGGTGAGGTGTGTGAAACCAACACCTGTCGTACGCTACAGAGAATAAATATGCAAGTGATTCTGTTCCTTGAAATGATGAGGAACTCTGTTAATTGAGTCTTGGTGTCATTTTTATTGAGCTTCATTTGATGGATTTGCCCTTCCTTGAATATGAAAAGTAGTTTTGCATTCACATTGAATTTTGCCTTACGTGGTCCCTGTTGGGGCTGGTTCCCTTTAAATGCTATAGAATGTGTGGATTATAATGGATTGTTACTAGTATTTTGGTGTATTTCAAAGTCCTGCGCTACTGAGTTACATTTTGTGAAAATACCTGATGTTATTGTAAGATTACTATTATTGTGGTTGTGGAGTGCTTTGCCTCTTTATTGGTACTCCTGTATTTACTCTTCTAAATCATTCTCTTTCTCTCTCTCTCTCTCTCTCTCTCTCTCTCTCTCTCTCTCTCATCGTGTGCATATGCTCTTCCAAATTAGCTCAAGGGTACTTATGAGAATTTAATTATGAGATGAATAAACTCTGAAGACTACAGTAGCAGAATTGTAGCTGACAGCACTGCAATGCACGTGTCCAGAACGGGTTGAGCAGCACCTCCCTGCGAGCGCTTCACAAGCAGGTCTACCTAAGCCTCGTGACCAAATCAAGGTTGCTGCCTTTCCTTGGCTTTGGATGGGCTCCAGCAGTCCCGCTTCCTGCGCCTGTTGGTCTTTGTTGCCCATTGTTGCCCTTCCACAGGGCCTTACTATGTAGACAGTCAAGAAGACTTTTCTCACCCGTGCCCAGCAATTCAGACTCTGCTCGTGCAGAAGCACATCCTTAACCGGAGGTCAAACATTTTAGAAACAGATGGAGAACAGGCAAGAAATTAGAACCTTGTCTGAGATAGTTTTGACTAGTTTTGCATTGTAATTGGTTGAGCAAGGTATTAGCAAAGGATGATTTGTTGCTGCTTCTATGTCCAGTGCCCATTTCTGTCTCCTTTATTATAAAATGAAGTGCTGGCAGTTGGGTTAGGCAAAATGAATCCCAGCCCCGTTGTTTATACTTTTGTGCTCCTTCAGAAACGTGTGTTATCTTGCCGAAACAGTTAATCCTTACTTTCAGTGGTGTCAGAAATGCAACTGCAAATACTGTCATAAAATAGGAATGGGTATACAACTAGAGTAAGTTTTTGAATTTGTAATTTGACAAACATACGTGTTCCTTTCAGTGGTTTATAAAAAAAATTACTTCTGCCGCAAAGAGGCATGATGCAAAACTTGGTTAAATTAATTGGGTTCACCAGTTCTGTCTGGGCTCGTTCCATACCAGCCTTTGGACTAACCAGTTCCTGGACTAAGCAGTTCCTGGATCTGGCTTTTGTCTGTAGTTGTTTTTAAGACTGATATCATATCATGTAGCTGGGGCTGTAGTTTTTGTTGCTGCTTGTTGTTTTTAAATATTTTGTTTATAATAAACCCTTTAATAATCTGAAAGATGGCAGTTATCCAAGTGTTGGATTTGGGCTTTGGGTACTTGTGAAGGGAAAACAGCAGCAATATTATTCTTAGCATGGGATTTTCTGAGGAGCCAGTGAAATGAAAGATGAAAAGAACCAGATCTATATAAGAAGTGGGGGAATGTGGGGAATATGTGAGGGGAGGAGAGATGAGAGGAAACTTAGTGAAACAGCCTGGTCCTCAAGAAAATGATTACAATTGCCTGCTGTTCAGGCTTTCTGCCGCATAAGGCCACAGGAGCTGGCATAGCAGCTGCTTGGCAGATTGGGGGGCATGAGGCTGGGTGGCAGTTCTGTACAGAAATAGAAAGGTGTTCTTGATGCTTTTCACTTTGGCGACGTGCTCTGTGAAACTGTTCTCCAGCGAAAGTTCCAAAAGAGGATAAATACGTCATGTGTCGCTGAAAGTGACAGTGTGCTTTTAGCATGATCTGCAGGAGTTGTTATCTGAGGAAGAGAAACTTGCCAAGCTACCTGGGCTTTCCACTGCAGTCAGTTTATATATCAAATGTGTGCTGTTACCACAGGAGGAGGGTCAGCAGAGTCCGGGTGGTGGTGACTGAAATGAGCAGTCATAGAGACATTAGGGTGGAGAGGGAGCTCGGGAGGACTCCAGTTCAACCTCTTTCTCAAAGCAAGTGCTGAATTTGAGATGCTCTGGGCTCTGCTCCAGTTTAGGTCTTTGGGCAACCTGATCCAGTGGTTAATCAGCCTTGTAAGGAATTTTTTTGTCTTTTTTTTTTTTTTTAAGGTGGCTCTAAGGAATAATGCTGTGGCATATCCGTGAATGTTGGCAGTATCAGGAAGTCCATAGTGATAGCAGAAGGGTGTATGCAACTCCTGTAGCTCTGACTGTGTAGAACTGGGAAGCAGTTGATACGGTAGATTTTAAGGTCCCCCCGAGATAATTTCACAGAGCAGTCACAAAATAAAGGTCGATGTCTCTACTCTGAAGTGAAAAGCTTGCCTCTGTGAACGGAGACTTCATGTGCATAAAGATCTTGAGGTAATGGTGTCCTAGTGGAAATGAGTCAAAAAATCTGGTGGTGGGTGCCACCACCTCCTTGGCTCATGGGCTGTAGTTTGCTGCTGCCTGCCTGGCACGGAGCAGAGTGAGCCGGGGCGCCTTCAGTGCTGGGTGCTGATTTGAGACAGAAACCTACATCTGGAAAAGCAGTAACATCTGCTGGTTTTTTTTCTAAATATAATTTTCAGAGAAAAAAATATAAATATTCATTTAAATATGCATCTCAAAGGGTTGTGTAGAGAATCACAGCTGGCCTAATGCCTTCAGGAAAAAGAGTGTATTGCCATTGGTTTCTGTACATTCATTTTTTAGCTGACTTAGTTTAAAAAAAAAAAGTCTTCATATGCAAACAGTTGTGTAAATACTGTTTGAAATGTTGCTGTCATCAGTATATTTGCATATCATCTTTATTTATACTGTGTGATTGCTGACAGCTTTGGTTTTTCTTTTGATAACTCCAGTGGGTTATCTAAGGCATCTTCACGTAACGCAGCTTTTCTTCTGTTGGCTGGCGCTGTTACCCTACCTCCTTTGGTCAGGTACAACACCGGGGGGGCAGAAAGAAGTCCCTGTTGGTGCTCTTTCCATTCCTTTTGCTATTTCATGTTCTAAATATTTCTCTTAAAAAAACAATGCTGCCTTTTAGCCTTTGTTTTTCCTCATCTGAATATGTCTAAGGGGTAGTGAGTTTCACAGCTTTTTGTTTGAGTTTTTTCTTTCTTTTTTTTTTTTTTAACCATATGGTGACCTTTTTCTAGTGTGAGACAGCATGGCTGCAATGGTTGATTTAGAGAGCCTCTTTGTTCTCAATTTGTATTAACTTGCCTCTTAACCTTCTTTCTGACAAGCTAATGATGCTATATGTTTTGGTGTGCTCATTTTAAAACGTGCTTTTCAGTCCCTTCAGTTATTCTCTTGGCTCTTTCTGAACCCTCTTCAATATGTGGGCATCCAGACTGGATGTTATTCTCTGACACTGTCTCAGGGGAGCTGCAACACCAACAGAGGTCATACAGTATCTAATATTTTGGTATGTAGATTCAGGATTAATACTGTTTTTTCCCTTCAGGTTTTCATAGGAATTTTTCTTTGTTAACTCTTACCATCCCTATATTAGAGGTTTTTCAGACTGAAGTTCATCAGTCTTAAGTGCAGCCTTCTTATTTTTAGTTTTTAAATTTTTGATAAATCTGTGGCTCTTTTCTTCAGCCTTGTTGTTTATTGAAGTCAAATCACTGTCTTCAGTGGTCCATAACACTGACTTTCTTGGCTTTATTTTTTAATCACCTGTTTTCTTTATCATCAGATGGCTAAGTAGTCTTTTTTCAAGTAATTTAATGAAAACACTGGAGTTTGTAGCCTGTTGCTAGAAGTATTGTCAGTCAAAGATGATGTGTTGGTAATTGCCATTGAAGAACTAAATCAAATTTCTAATATTGCAAAATGTAATTTGGAATTATGTTGAAATATTTTTTTTTCTTAAATCCATACTGTATTAACTACAGTTGCCTTGGCTAGTGTTGTGGTTTAGCCCCAGCTGGCAAATAAGCACCATGCAGCTGTTTACTTGCTCCCCAACCTCCCTAGGTGGGATGGGGGAGAGAATTGGAAAATTCTCAAATGGGTTGAGATAAGAACAGTTTAATATGATAGCAAAGGGAGAGGAAATAATAATAATGATAATAATAGTACTGATAAAGGAATGTATGAAAACAAGTGATGTACCATGCAACAATTGCCCACCACCTAGTGTTTGTTAGCCTGTCCCTGAGCAGTGATTCCTCTTGGCCAACCCCTCTCAGCTTATATACTGAGCATGGTGCCCTAGGGCATCAACTGTCCCTTTGGTCAGTTTGGTCAGCTATGCTGGCTGTGTCCCCTCCCAGCTTCTTGTAGAGAAGGGAGGAAACAGAGGCAGTATGAGAAACTGAATAAGTTCTTGGCTTAATATAAGCATTGCTTGGCAACAACTAAAAACATCAGTGTTACCAACATTCTTCTCAGCACAAATCCAAAACACAGCCCCATGCTAGCTACTGTCAAGAAAATTAACTTTATCCCAGTCAAAACCAGCATAGCTAGCTTTTAAAAACTCATTGCTGCTAGTTGCTTTAGCTGCTAATTTTAATGTATTAATGCTGTGTTTTCACAATACAAAACAAAGGAGACTAAATGTAGGAAAGTACTACTTTTATGTTTGTATTTTCTCTATTAGTAGCTCCATCACTTATTAGTGAATTGACATACTACTGTGTTGTTTTTTGTAAAAAACACTCCCCCAGTGTTTTTAGTTTCGCTAGCAGTAGGTTTTTCTTTTGGCCTCTCAAATACTTTTGAGCTTAAAATTTCATATATTACGGAAGGGCATGTTGATGAGGAATCTGTTTATAAATGTCCAAGCACATAATAATTTTAAGTTTTGCAAAATTGGTCATTTTTAAAGGACCAAGACAACCTTCCCTCCCCCCCTCAGTTGAATTCTAGTCCAAATCCCTTTAAATTTAATACCTTTTGAGTGAGATTTTATTTTTAAATGCTATAATTGATGAGTTAAATTTTTTTAAATTTTTTAATATGGCCTCAGGGGTGTTAGAATACAAGTCACACTCTTTAAGTCCTCCTACTTTCAATACCCAAAGGTGCTGTAGTTTTGAGAGTAATGATTAAACTGCCCTGTTGTTTAGTGTAGGCTTTGTTGTTTGGAATAAACATGACATAGATTGAATGTTTACTTTGTAAGAAGTGCAGGTGATTTATTTGAGTTATTAATTACTGGGGAAAAGAATAATATTTTGGCAAAGTTCCATTCCTCTTATTCACAGCTGATCCTTCATAATTAGGCTGTAGGCATTGGCTTCACTTTCCAAACACGAATCTTCTTTAGGAAGTTTATACTAAAAAATACCCAATTCTGGTTCTACTTAGGCACTATGCAGCTCCTCAGTACAGGTTTTTATGTAATAAAGTATTACGTAAAAATGGCATTTTCTTCATGAGTCCTGTGAATGCCTTTAATGGTATTTTCTTTCCTCTTCTTGGTAAGCGTACCTAGTTCCACACTGAGAGAACACGGTTGGGTAGAGTTTTCCTTGCATTAGCCTCTGCCTTTTGCCTTCCTCCTTTGGCTTACAGTATGACATGGATTTCAGAGCGTGAAATGAATTTAAGGGTGGCACAGTTGCAGGGTTTTTGTTCATCCAGGAGTGTTTTCAGTTTGTTGTGAGGCAGATGATGAGCTGTGTATTTAGAATCCAGAAATACAGTCACTGAGAAGTGGACTGACCTTATTGCTACTTACTGGGTCTTTGCTTCCAGAAAGAAGGTCCCAGGGCGGGATTAGGTTGCAGATACTGAAGGCCTTTGGGTTGATGGCTCTGGTTAGCGTTCTGTCTGCTCTTCAACTGGAGTTGGGCTCTGGCTGTCTTAGTGAGGCACTGCTTGCCTTCATGTCATGCTTGAGGACATCTGTGGCCTCTTACCTCCTTGTGGAACAGTCACCTGAAGCATGTGGATGTCTTCTCCAGAAAGCTTAAAGGTCTGTGCTGTGTGTTTTGTGGGGGCAGGGGATCCCATTCTGCAGGGATGTACAAAATACATCTTTTCTTAACGTAAGTAACATTGTTATCTGTGTGCAAGAAAGTAAGTGGAATAGCAAACGTCTGCTGAATATTCTTTAGGTTAATGCTTAAATTTTGAAATCCTGACCTTTTGGTTTTAATTTTGCATAATTGACGTTCAGGGAAAATGTACTGCACGTGTAAGGGATGGCAGAATTCAGGTGCCATTCCTTTGTCATTTGTCTGTACTAAAAGTCCATTTTCACTCTTTTCATCAACAGGTATTGAATGTGTCTTTTGGCAGTTTCAGTAATGAATAAATACTTTCTGAATCCTTAGAGGGTAAAATCCTGTCTTGCTGAGATAAGTGTGAGTTTTATATTGAGTTTGTCACTTTTGAGCAGTGTGCATCATCATCGTAGCTTGGCCGTATATAGCACATGAAGGCAGCAAGCATGTTACCTCTGTTCCACAGAGACTGAGTCAGGAGGTGGTTTGCTGAAGGTCACGTTGCAAGCTGTAGGGCAAGAGAGAAAACAGCCCACAGGTTTTCTGCTCAGCCACGTTGCCTAACTTTGTAGAGAGTACTTTCATAGCAAGTGGCAAACAGGCAATTCTGTAAGAGGCAAGTAAATGCTCTCCTATACTGTTTGACTTCTGAGTATTAAGGTGTCAGTTGTTACAGTTCTGATTTATTTAGCAAAACCTGATTTCTTTTAGCCAAGAAGTGTGAATCCAACCAGACCAAAAAGCGTCCTTGAACATGAAGTCCTAAAAATATAGATATTCTGATACTGACATAAGCAGACGAATGATTGATAAGCTGATAGGTTTTTTAAAATCCTGCTTATTCAGACTATCTGCAACCATCTTAGGATGGCTTGAAGCTATAATATTTGTTACATTTATTCATGATTCTTTTGTACTTGATAATAGATCTGAAGCCCAAAGCAATCCAGAAAAAACTTTAATTATAATCTTCCAGACTTACTTTTTGAAGAATCTTTAAAGCAGGGTGTGCTGTGTCCAGCAAGCATAAGAGTGAGGGAATGATGGTGATAACTGTTGCAGCTTAATTTAAAGTCTATTTTAAAGAGCTGAATGGGTTGATTGACAGTGTAGGTAATATACTGAGCTATAATTCACTTTGTTGTTTTTAAATAATGATTTCTGCTGTTTAAAGGGACTTACTTCATTAATCTACATGGATTGACAGTGATGACATGGCTGTGAATGTAAGTTATGTGTCACATTTGGTATTAAAAGCTTTGAGATTTTTGTTGTGACAATAAACATGAGGAATAAAAATGAAGAGGTCAGGATAAAACGCATAATGGAAGCTCCAAAGTCTGCTCGTGCATGGTGTGGGAGTGCACCTCAACCAGACACCCAGTTGGTCGTATCATATTTATTATGACTTTTCTCCTATCAAGTTCAGTCTCTGAACTGTTGGGGAAAAATTGCGTGCTGTGGTGATAATAAGATCTTTGCATATAACCCTGTCTTAAGGTAAATGATTTATGAACTTTTGGAAGAAATGGAATTGTTTGATATACTGGGTAATGTGTCTTTGTGAATGCAATAAAAAATAGAAAGGCCATGTCAAAGACCCCAGACGAAGTGGAGTGTTTCTTTTAGTACTCTGTATTTGCTGTATCTGGGACCAGATGTATAATGAAGCTGGTGTCACAGGAAAGTCACACAGAGAGCTTTCAAGTGCTGTAGTGTCAGCTCCGCATGTCACTTTTTTGGAGCTTATTACTGCTCCTCAGGAGGAGGCAATGGAAGGGGACTTGGGGTTCTGTGAAAGTCTGTATTCAAAGTAGTTGGCTGAGGGGGGAAAAAAAAACTATGGAAACTTGACTCCTGCGTTGAATTAAGGGATTCGGTAAGGTTGTCATGTATTTGCAAAGCGTAAACATTGCACTCAAATTTCAGCAGGGCTTCATGTAACATGCAAAGCAATTATTTTGTCCTATTCAGCTTTGGTAAGACTTCACAGAAGGATGTGGACGTATTTCAGTCTAGAAGGAAACAAGGAAAGCAAGCTGGGATCTAAGAAATATTACTTTGAATTAGAGATCATAACAGGAGATGACAGTTATTAAGGCTAGAGAGGAGACTACCGAGGAGGAACCTGACTGTTCAAATGTAGAAAAATGCTATTGAATAATGGGTGTGTATTTTGCCTTTCCCATGAACATCTAACTCAGTATGGCCAGTATACCCAAAAAAAACCCCAAACAAACAAAAAAAACCCCCAAATCCCAAAATAACCCAACAAAAAAAACCTGCAAAACTTCAGCAGCTCAGTGGTTCAAAGATGCACCTTGTAACTGAGAAGAACTTTCGCCGCTGGATTGTGGGCAGGGAAGGGATTATTGTCAGGGATAGTGAGAGTGAAGCCCAAAAGCAGCCTGGGAGAAACTCTACTTACTTCACGGTAACAGGCAGAGACTTAAGATGTCTGCCTTCCAGTGAGCCCTCTTTGAGCTGAGAGATCTACAGTAGGGTTTCCTTGGTCCTTCCCGTGGTGCATGCGCACTGGTCTTTCCATCTCGCCTGCCTCCTGCGCAATCAGTAGCGCTCACTGGCCACTTTGTCTTGCTACGTGGGATTAGGGAGCAAGAGGGGAACTGCAGTCCTCAGTCATCTGAAGAGGACAGCTATACCTGTCCTGACAGGTCCTAGTTTCAGGCCTCAGCCCCACCTCAGTGACTGGCTCTGGCAGAGCACAGGCAGCCATAGGGCAGGACAGAGATGGTAGAGATGGATAGTTTGTATGCAGGAGTGGAGCATGTGTGGGAAAGTAGGTGGCACAAGGCAAGGGATAACAGGATGGAAGACTAAGGAAAGATGCTGATTTGGGGAAAATGGAGGAAATTGGAGTATGGTGGAAGTAACAGAAATAAAGTAATGATGTATTAATGTCCTGGTTGGAAATTATTTCAAAGGGAGGGTAAGAGAGGAGATGACAAATGGAGCTATTGTGATAGAAGCAGCAAGGTGGAGGGAGCAGGGCTATCTGGGCAAAGAGACTGGGATGTGAGAGACCTGGGAACTAGGATCTGCTGGCCGGTGTGGGTGTGAGTGGATATGGAGCTTGCTCCTACGGAAGTGCAATAAGGGCAGTATCAGAGCTCACCTACACATTTGCTGAATCTCTTGACAGATTCTCTACAAAATTGTTTATACTTTATTTCATAGAGGTATTTGCTCAGATTGGAGCAGGGGATTAGTCCTCTTGTGGGCAGGTCTATGAAAATGTATGTCTTTGATGTCTAGTTTTGTTCACTCAGATTACTTGGAACTACTCAGAGCCCTCTTCTAATATGCAGCGATTGAGATGGATAAAATGGTTAGGGGAAGAGAGACGACAAAAGCTAAGTAGCAGAGTATCTCTGTTCCTCTGCCTTCTCCCTTTAGGAGAGAAATGTACCAGCATTCTTCAAACAGCAAGTGCTCAAAGAGCAGTGTGTCTAGAATGGGTATGTTTTCTTCCAGAATAAAGAGCAAAGGAAAGTTTAGATGATACTTCTAGCACAGACATTCATCTTCATGAATGAAGTGGGAGTTTCTTGGCAACTTCTAGCATTGGTTTATAACTAATTAAAACTGTAATTAGGTCATGGGGAAAACAGGTTGTAAAGACTTCAAGAGGTGAAAGTGTTCTGTCATCCTGTCGGAAGGCATAGTATTTTGAAAAACCTACCTGTCGATAATTTTTATGAGAAAAATATCATGCTCTTCCCAGCTTTGGTTTATGAAGATGACTTATTTTAGATCAAAGTCTCTGGAAAACCCAGACTGAGGGAAGGACTGTTTTTCATGTTAAAGGCTAGTCTCAGCTGTGTAACGTTGCCAGAGCTATGCAGCAGCAGAGGGTCATTATGATGAGCTGCAGTGAGTATCCCTGGCAGATTCAGGTCTGCTGGGGTCCCTGCTGAAGTAGCTTTCTTCTTGGCTGTAGACGTGAATTTGGTTAGATGACGCTCACTTCAGCATTCTGAAGTTCTGCCTACTCTACTAGTCATAAAGTGAAATTGTCCCTTCTTTTCAACAGTAAGTACTAAGTAAGCACCTGTTTTCCTATGCAGGCCACAAATCCTCTTCTACCTTTTAAAATAAAGGGCTTTAGCTCTCAGCACAAAACCACTGCCCAAGTCCATATTGGATTTTCTCTTTACAGTGCCCACTGCATTGACCAATTGTATTGTACATACTGCCTACTCCATAGAGCAAGAAGCATTTGAAGGGTGGAGGTTGTGAGAGTTTAGTCAACTCAAGCTCAGTAGAGAGAGGAGGCGAAGTGATGGTTGTGTCAGCAACGTCTTTGTTGTGCTTCACTTTCAGATGATGTGTGAAATATTCTTCATTCAGTTCAATGGAAGCAAAAGGTACTTGCAGGTAGATAGTCTCCTCCCTTCTATTATAATAGATAACTTACCTTCAAATAAACATTTATCTGAACTTTTGGAAATGAAGGTAAAACAAAATTGTTAACTCTTTTTTTTTTTTTTCTTTTTTTTTCCCCTCCAAACTTGGAAAAAAATAAGTGTGGTTGAACCTTCCACAAATTTCAGTGCAAAGTTCCCTTTGGGAATGATGGGCGTTTATTGGATAACCTGACAACACAGATTACATTTTTTTTAAATCTCAAACATGAATTTTTAATGTACATACTTACCATATATTATTCTAATAAATTACACTATTAAATACAATTTTTTTTTCTCCTTTGTAATGTCTGGAGCACTCCTTGCTGACCAGCTATGACCCATTCCAGCTTTCATATGATCTCTTGCTTTCTTCTCTTGCTTAATTTAGCGTAGGAGCTCTGTGTGCATGTGTGAGTGTTTCAGGTCACTGACATTGTCTACCTGGGGTTGGGTGCCATCTAATGATGTAAGAATTCAATTTCATTTTTTTTTATTCTGTAAAATGTTTTGACTAACATTTCCATTCTGTGTCTTATTTCTCGGTAGCTAGTTAGTATACAGTATGCAGACAAGGTGTGTAAAGCAGAAAGAAATTGTTAAGAATCGAGATGTTCGTAGCCTTACGGGTTTTGCAGCTTAACCTCTGCTACTCTTCCCTTCACTTGAAACTGTGTTGTCCATCTAATGGAAAATATTAGAGATTTGTGAGACATACAGTGTCCTGTATGTTTCTTCATTTTTCCCTTTCCTTGTGTTTTTGGTCTCCAATGCACTGACAGCTGTTGTCTGTTAATGATGACTCTGTCCCGATACAATTTAGGATACTGCTGCTTAGTACGACTAAGTTGTGTATTGCAGTACACTTGTAAGGAATAGTGGGAACTCACTTGATTTGAAATGCAGTCTCATTTTGCTTTTCACTGTTGTGTTTCCATGGGCACACCTAGGGCTCTGCCTGAGCATGGGAACAGCAGTGGTGGTGCTTAGAGAAGTACAAATACCTTGTTAGTAGAAGGTGTAATTGTAAAAGTTCAACCTCACTCAAGAAGAAGGAAAGAAGAAAACCGATGAACCCAGTAATACGGAATTACTGGGTCAGAGTAATACGGAATTACTGTAATGGAGAGTGGTGACTGACAATTAGTATGCACCTGTCTCCAAATTTCGGGCTTACTCTTGTAAAAAGCCACACTTAGAATGATTACAATGGTACAAATTTGGAGGAAGATAATGCTTATAACTTTGTTAATTTATATTCTGCTTTTGCAGCACTTTGGATATAGCCATCCTGTCCTTTTATATGCAGACAGTTTGCCCATTACTGTTTGTGGGTGATTTTTTTTTGTGTGTGTGTGGAAAAAGCAGGAGATAATGTTTTCAGGGAAGAGAGGGAATATATATGTTTTTTTAAACCACCACAAATCATCAAGGAGCTTGCGGGCGTTTGATACCTTGAAGTTGTTTATGAATTGCTATTTTTCAAAACTGAAAGGTTTTGCAGGCAGACCACGATGATCCAAAGCATCCTGTTTACTGAAGTACAGAGCAGGTGAAGTACAATGTGTCGGATTAGGGGTCCTAAATTCTGTGGAGGTACTAAATATTGCAAAGCTGAAATCTATTTACTTTCTTGTTCAGCTGAGTTTATGTATCAGGAAAAGCTGTAGGACAGAAGTCTGCACGTGACACAAACTGATTTGGACTCGCTGGCTGAAGCAGCTCAAATAAACTGATTTGGACTTTATCTTTAGCCATTTGCATGAGCAGAATGGATTTAAACCTGCCCAAGTGTTGAGCATACTTGGTTAGAGTATGTATTTAAGGTAATAAATGCTGTTATTTGTGATACAATAGAGAAGGAAGAGGAATCCTCTAAGTGATGAAACTGTTAGTGTTAGAAAAGCTAAATAAATAAAATCATAAGGTCTCTTACTTTGTGGAAGTTCTGATCAGCTATTGGGGGTGCATATGCTGGTTTGATACATTTTTACAAATTGACCATCTGTGTTCCCTGTCTAATTTTTGTGTGTGTTTCTACCCTTTTAACCTGCACTCACCTTTTTTGTGTGAAAACAAAATAAACATTGTTAATTGCTTAATAGTTGCATCTGCTAAAAGAGTTTCTTAAGCTGTCAGCAGTGCACACACATCAGGGAAAGCTGAAATATTAAACTGCTGGAACAGGTGTGGCAGAAATCAAAGCCTTTTTCTGGTAAGATTTCTTTTTTGAACTTCAGATATAATAAAATAGGCCAGAATATAACCAGAAAGTTGTGGGAGCTGTGTCTTTAATAAGAGTGAATCTTAATACTTACATTTTTCTAGCAACATAAATTGTTATGATGGTACACACTTTTCCTGAAATTTTAATTGCATATTCATCAAGCAACTGATGTGATGAAGCATTTAAGAATAAGCTTAATTATAAGCTTGTGAATAGACATATTGTCATTTAGTTTTATTTTAAAGTTATGTATTTGCTGTGCTCAGTAGTTTTATTGAATCTGAGACATGAAACAGACTTTTGCTTTCCTGTTGTACTTAATTTTTTTTTTCTTCTGTGGAGAAAAGTTCATGGAAATGAATCTTTGTTTTGTTTTGGGACTAATTTTGCATGGATTCTACTCATTTACCCGTTTTTCTGTAAAAGTGGTGTGACTGAGCTAGTGAGGAATGTGGAGGGGGACAGCCACAGTGCTCCTGAGCAAACAGGGAACTTTTAAAAGGTGAATGTGCCGATTTCACACCACACTTCTGGCATTAGAGGCAATTTAGCAAGATCTTGTAAACAGTTCTGTTGTGGGATAGATTTTTCAGTCGCAAACACTTGGCTTCTAAAAGCTCAACAGGGTTTTTTTTTTGTGTTTGTGGTGTTTGTTGGGTTTTTGGTTTTTTTTTTTAGCAGTGACCTTAACCAAACCTTGTCAGGATAAGGGGCACGATTTTCAGTAAGCTCACAGGAACAGCAGTGAAGACCAGGTAGTTTGAAGCCAGTTCATGTCTCAGCTATTCTCACCTGGAGAGCAAAAATGTTTGGTAAAGTGAAGATGTCTTCAGTGTCAAAATGAGATTTTAGTTCTGAATTAATCTTTGCTACAGAAAGAGAGGATTGGCTTTTCATCTTCCTAAGGGACCTCTTCAGAAGCAGAGAGCTTTGAATCCTGACATGTGACTGACAGTGTAGAAGAGGCATGATAAAGCTTATGGTCTAGAGAAACCTAGTCAACTGAAAGGCCAGTTGGAGTGAGGGTGGTAATAAGCATTTTCCTGTTAATGTATTTTTAAAACATAAGGGACGTCAGCAAACAGTGCTGGAGAAATGGGTTATAGATGTCACGAGTCGACTCATGAGTCATTATCTGATGACTCTTTCGAAGACACAGGCAGGAAACTATGCTACTTGCCATGTTCTAAAAATCGGAAGATTAGATGATGCCAGGGAAATGGCATAAACACTGATAGCAGCAAAATGTTGTTTTAGTCTCTTTTCTTTTAGGTAACTGGAAATGTTGCCTGAGAAGTTTTGGCACATTTGTTATTAGAGATGTCGTTGAGATGATGAGTTTACAGTATGACAGGGTGCTAGCAGGTGAACCTCAACACCTAGGCTGGACCGTTAGGGATGGAAAGTTTCATCTGGCATCTAGGACAGAGATTCTTGATCTCCTTCTCCACCATCCACAAGTTTCTTAGCATAAGATAATTCAGCCTGTCATATACCATCAAGAGGCTTTTATATCACACATCCAAATCAATTTCAATATATACTTATGGTTTTAATTGTAAAACTCTGCCATGAAATGTTTAGAGAAAATTATAAACTTAGCCCAGTGTGAAATCTTCCTGGGGATGCCAACAAATTGTGTCTGTTTTCCACCTGGAGCACTCAGATTGAGAGTTTACATAAATTGGCCAGGGCGATGGCTGTGTGGAAGAGGGAATAAAATCAGGAAAGAAAGGAATGGATCTCCAATTCTTTGTTGAAATCTTGCATCTAAAAAAGAGCATGATTTGGTGATAACAGTTTATAGCCTGTATTCCTTCTGTATCACACAAATTCCTACGCTTCTCCTGGTTTTGTTATTTCCAGCTATCTGTTATTGTCTAGGCTGGAGAAAAATATTTTCCTTCTCTTATCTGTGTCCTCAAATTCAGCATCAGTCCGTTGGGGTAGTTATGCTCGAGTAACTTTGATTGTTGTGCAGCTTCTCGTTTTGGCTATTTTTAAAGCCTGATACCTTGTTCTTTTTGCAGGCTGCACGACTACACAGCTTCACACAAAAAAGAATCTGTTTCTTTGTGATGCTGCTGCTGATCCCTGACAGATTGTGTAAATGTTTGTGGCCAAGTTTAGCTGAGTGAAAACCTGGCCTACTTTCTAAAGATTTTTTTTTTTTTTCCCTAGGCTGTAATAAATGTGGCAAACTTGGAAGCAGAGAGGATTGTTCAGGATGCCTGATTTGCATGTCAGTACTTACAGTGCGTTCACAGATGACTGGAGCTTCTTAGCAATGCTGGAGTGTACTGGGTGGCTCTGGTGCTGTACCTCAGTCTACTTCAACCTCACTCACTGCTTCCTGAGAGCGTGTGTTACAAGGAAACTGTGGAAGCTTTCCATGTAACTCTTTGCACTTCAGAAACTGATAAATCTTTTTTTTTTTTTTTACCATACTTACTTCCAGGACAGAAAAATAGAGCGTCACTGCTTTCTGATTGTGGATTTAATTACTTTTTTTTTTACATTTATTACATTTATTCTGCTCAAAAAGACTATGTAATTTTATTTTGTCTTAAAGCAGTTAAAAATCACTTCTGCTTCAGATCAGATGCTTAAATGGCTAGAAATAAGTCCTGTGCCAGATACCTATTTCATGTAAGTTAACACAGTTTGAATAAATTGGGTGATAGTAGATTAGATTGATAATCTGGATTAGTCTATACTCTGTGCATTTTTATTTTTAGTTACATGAAACTCAGCAACTCTTATTCTATTACCACTCTCAATATGTGGGGGTGAATGAAATCTTTCAAACTCCTGCAGAGGATTCTTCTGGTGTTGAAAGCTTTCTAGCTTCCTCTGTTATTTGAAATATCTTTTCCTGTAATGTCTAACTAGTATTTCAGTCCTAATTCTGCAGTCCTGCTCTTAGAAGGAAATAGGACAAGACCTGCTTTTTGTTCTTAAATGGTGCTGAAAGGCTTGTGAATGTTCTTCACACTTTTTCTAGGGGAATTTGAGAATTTTCAGGTACAGCACGTTTTAAAAGATTTTACACTAAAAAAAAGAGATGTTGTCATCTTTGTGATGTGTACCTTGTAAAGAAGGTGTGATCTCCCCAGAAATGGCATACAGCTTTTACAAGCTTTGATTGCATTACTGATTTGATGTTGACCATTAGTATAGATTCTCAAGCTGCATTGTGACTTTTTGGCATGTAAGTTACTCTTTCTTTCAGGGTTGAATATTTTGCTATATTAATCCTTAATTTAGGATCTTTCCTCTGTAATTATTTCTTTTTCTGCTTGGATTCAAGGTTTTCATGCCAGGTACATTAGATGAATTGTGTCAGACTATGTAGTAAAATAAAATAGTGTCACATCACAAAAAATAACTTAGTTGAGATTTGATAGAAATGTGACCTCAACTCATTTTATAGGTAAGTGTAGATGGACAGATTGTATTGGCAATGTTATAAGGGACTGTAGCTGCCAGTATGTAAAATATGCTAGAGGGGATAGCTGGCAGTGTCCTAAGTTTATGGTTGCCATCTGGTAGCTATTGTTCTTCCTCCCTACAGCTTCATCCTGTGCCCTGCAGCATCACAACTGCAGATACAGCTCTTTCTGACATGCTTTCCTGCTACAATACAAAGTCCCAAGAGCATGCCACTGGGACTCAAAATTAGTTTGGATTTGGTTAAATAAATGTGTTCTAGCATTCACACTTGACAGTGATCCTGATTCTGTGCTCAGGTATAAGAATTAGCGTGTGTTAGAAATCAATTGTTTTCCCACAGTTCTTAGAGCTTGTATTGAATGCTGTGTGTATCAGGTCTAGGGGTTAGTACACCTTATATTAAAATAAATCTCAAGGACTAAATGCACCAATGTGATCCACTTGAAAACTGTCCTTATTTCTGTCTCGAGAGTTGTCAGGAGGTTGGATAATAGGATGGTTGGAGTAGCAGATGAGAACTGTTCGTGGCTGGCCTTGGTGTGCTGACTGGGTGTACTGACCACTGGTGGTAGGAAGGAGCCTGACCTTCAAGCAGTAGGAGCTCTCAGAGCAGTGTCTGACAGATGTGTAAAAAGATGCTGATTGATATGGAGTGCAGCACGCCAGGCTGCTGCTTGATTGGGAGCCGTCTGAACTGCTGCTTCAACAGAGCATGTACTGTGCAACATGCACTGTCAGTTTAACACTGAAAACGTGTTTCTATAGTCTGACTCTGTAAGTATTAAGAGTACATATATATGTTTATTAAGATTTCTAAGAAAATGCCTCACTTACTGGTGTTTTGAGAAAACCAGTACTTTCGAATCAAGAGAAAACACCACAAAATATTTATTGTATACCAGTCGTCAGACTGTTGTATCTCATTCTTGGTTTCCTTTTCCTTGAAGTGTGAGCTGGTTTTATTAGTGGTTGGTTGGTTTGTTTGTTTTCTGAGAAAAGCTGAAGAACCTTGATGAGCAAATAGTGTGTTAAACAGGCCATATTTTGGATACTTTCAATCTTCCTATGTTCTTAATTAGCTGAAGGTTGGATAGCCTTTGTGTCTCTGCTCCACCATGCCCTGACGTGTAATGTGCTGGTTTTGACTAGCAGGTCACCTGATAAAAAAACATCTTCATGAAATGTCTGTGTTGCAAAGTCCTGGTTTTGTCCACATTACCATGACTTTCTGCGATCTTCAGCATATGTGGTGTTCACGTCTGTGTAATGTCTGATATTTGGTGCCTTTGTTAAAACCAAGACCCTTTTGTAATGTGGATGTTTCTTATTATGATTCATGTGAGGTTTAATCTTTGGTATTTCTTTATTATGTTGCTACTGCAGAGCAGTCCAGACCTTTGGCTTTTTTTGCAGGTCATTATTTCTTTCAGGAAAGAGAAGGCTCCACTGTACTGTTGACTTGAAATCTTACAAATTAGAGCTTTGAAGCAAAAACTTCCATGAATAGACTGCCTGCTTGCCAATCTGGGATGGACCTGTCCTTTAATTACTATTAATTCGCATGACACATTGCTTAGTTCTGAAAGTAGAGCATGAACTGTAGTCCCCTTCTCAAAACTCAAAGGGATTTAAAAGTTGATTACTCATATTCTTGTTGTGAGCCCACTGGTGTGAATCTACATTAATTGTAAATGTTAGGATTAAAAAAATAAAAAAAACAACCAGTCTTGCCCTCACTGGATCAGTCATGGAAACCATACATTCTTCACTTTTGAAAACAACGGCCCCACAGGCTGTGTGGAGATTTATATGGGATTTTGCAAGCGATCACAGGCAGTGCAGAAAACAACTCAGCTTGGGAAAGTGTTGGTCCTACGCAGGACAAGTCCTTTGTGTGAGAGCTCAGTATCTTCAGCTGCAGTGCCAGAAGGAAGGTATAGTGCTCCTACTTCATTAAATACAAATTCCCAGTCTAGAACTATTTCTTTCTTGAATATCCTGTAGACTGAGATAGTGCTTGCTTGTAGTTGCAGGAGGCCACAATGGGTTATTAATATCTCTTTAGCCTGTATTAGCACTGTTCTAAAGCAGTCATATTAAACTGTGTCCAGAAGTGTCACCAAATACATATGTACTGGATGAAAATTAATAGTAGAGGATAATCCCTCCTTTTACTTGAACTCATGGTGAGACTGACTTTCAATAGTTTGAAAGCACTGGAAATATCATGTGATGGTGTAACTTCATTCCCTGTTTAAAAAATTCTTTTTCTGTATCTGGTGTATATATATATGCTCAACATGACTGTAATCTCTTTGCAACTTCCCTGAGAGTGGCAAGGTAGAAGCCAAATGCTGCATGCATTTGGTTTTGGCTTCTTGAATCTGAGAAGGCTTCAGTTTCAGATCCAGATAATTGTTGTTTCTGCCTTGTCTTAGGATGGATTATTCATTATCTTATATGTGAGCATTGCCAGTCTTCCTAATTAATACTGAACCATTCTACACTGTGGGGATTTTTTTTTTTTTTTTTTTAGAAAGCAGGCTGAAATTCTTCGGAAAATGAGTGATAAAGTGTGTTTGGAGGAAAAAGGCATTGTCAGATTTTAATTTTTTTTTTCTTTTAATCAAACCCTTTTTTGTCAGATTCTGCTATATTCTGTTTATATGGGCCAATCAGTGAAATTAGGATCTAAGTATATTTACTGCTGATATATATGCTGGAAAACGGTGCTTTTTAATTTTTTTCTTAAGGCACTGGATTAAAATACAACATTTAAGGAAACTATTTCAGTTTCACTTTCTTCTTTTCATTGCAGTCAGCTCCAGTGGCCAACACTGTTGTGAGGAGAATGTCCTTCTGGGGGTTCCCAGGTTTCTCCGATTACAGTGGTATTTTTCTTACAAATTTAAATCTCAGGAGCTAGACAGTTGGTGCACTTCAGAGAGAGAGCCAGACAGAGGGAGACGTTTCAGGAAGAACATTCGCTTAATACGTGGACATGCACAGGGAGGTCTTTGATCCCAGAATCTGGGAAGAAGAAACATCTGGTAATGATGACGATTGAATATAACATCTTGGGGACAAATTCTACAGGCATAAGAATTTGTGCCTGTCTACTGAATTCGGTGGAAAATATTTCAGTGTAGTTGGTTCTTTTGTTATTTCAGGTAATTTTAAAATATTTACTGTAGGTAGCTCCTGAATACATATGGATTTTAAACCCCTATTTATGTTATACTGAAGCTCTTTCTGTAGTCCTCAGCAGTGGAAATGAAGGACTACTGACTGCTGTACATTCCTCGGAAATGTAAGGTTTTCTTCTCGCAAGCTATTATTCATTAAATAGCATGTAGTCCACGCTCCCTAGTCTGTTGAATATCTTTGAACTACTTTTTAACTATAAGGCACGAAAAAATGTGTGGGCCTTTGTTCGGAAACACAGGGCTGTTTTGAACAGCCCAAAGCAGTAGTAGGGATAACCGAAAATTAAAGAGGAGGAGGGTGGGCAAAATGCGTCGGGTTTTTTGTTGCACTAAGCCCAGAGAAATCACCCAAAGCAGGAATTTAAAGCTCAAAGTTTAATACTTTTGTCAGCATGCAAATGGAAATACTACAACTAGTGTATTTCCATTGGAAAAAGAAGGAAAGATGCTGGTTCCGGGTCTTTTCAGGAACATGGTCAACAGCAATTCATCTTTCTTCTCCAAACATTAAGCAGTAAAAGCACTGCAAATGGCACAGTCTTTCAGGGGACTTGAGAGCACAAAGATGAGCAGTTGTATATGCTGACTAAAATGCTTATGTTTAATGTATCTGTTAGAGACGGGGATATTGGTTTTTTCTTACTCATCTTGGAGCAGACAGTACAATATTACGGCTATTAGAAAATGCTGTATAACAAAGCTTATGATTACGTACTGTCTGCGGTATTTTTCAGTAATGTAGAGAGAATTGCTGACCTTCACAATGACAAATGCCTTACATTAGTATGATGATGTCTAGGCCCTCTTCTTCCAAAACCTGCAAATACTCTGGTGGGTGTTAAGTATGATGGAGCACTCTCTGGAAGTGAAGAAGCTATTACTGCTTCTGGCAATGCCGCGGTTTTCTTTTAAAGCTTCTCAAAATGCATAAAATTAAAAACCTTTGAGAAGTGGTACAAGCACTGCTTTTGCACGCAGAAGTAGAGGAAGTAAAATGGATATGACAAAAGACGCGCTGCATATGAAATGCCTCAGGATGGATTGTTTTAGCATGTAGGACGAAGGAAGACACAGAAGTAGATGATAGCGTAGATCATAGAAGCAAGTGAAGGGATGTAGTTTACGGAAGGTGACTCAAAGCCAGCTGGCACATCTGCAGAGAACATCCACACAAGAAATGTTTTCCACCGCACCGCTAGCCGTGCTCGCAGAGGGTACCAGCCAGCCTTAACTGTTATAGGTAACTTCAGATACCAGATTGTATGCAGTGGCTGACAAGTTTGAGACAGAGGTTCTCGCAGTGACGCACGTGTATTGCCAGCTTGTGTAGGAGGAGGGTTGGCTTTGCGGCCAATACAGCTTCTTGGAATTTCTAATTTCACAAAGTTACTGAGAGTTGGTAAGGGCCAAGGGAAGTGGCTAGAGGAAAGAATATGCTGCCATCTCTTCCCCCCCAGTTCTTCCTCACTTAGTTTTTTTTTTCCTTTTTTTGGGTTTTTTCCTCCCTCCCTTTAAAGGAAAGTGCAAGCTGAAGGAGCAGTAAACTAGTTGGTTTGACTTCCTTTGAGAAAAATACTGGAGGAAAGTAGTTACACTGTTTGAAAGCTCCTAAAAAAGCCCTACTCTGATAAAGAACAAGCACGTTAAACCAAGTCGTTCTATTACTGTGTTTCAGAAGAAAATGAGATGCAGTAGATGTTCCCTCTCTTAACTTCTAGTATGACTTCTGATGTAATGTAATGAATGTACCAGGGGAACCTGGATTAGGTGACAAAAAGTAAAGTAGAGTAAAGCTGGAAAACTTCCCCCCCGTTGTCACTAGTTCAATTGCAAACAGAAATTTTTGCAGAGGTCTGATGTTGTTCTGCATTTCTGTGAGCAGGCTGAGTGATGGAGTACATGTACTCTGCTATACTTCCAGGTGACATTTCATCCTTAAGGACCTTTAAGGATAGGTTAGACAATTGTCAGAATGATGTAGGCAGAGCTGATCCTGCCTTGAGGAAGTAGATGCAGCCAGTAACCTTTTCCAGTTCTACCCCATTTCCCCGTTGCTGCCTGACTCCTGACAGTTCTCTGACAGCTTCGGGGCTTTGTTTGCTCTGGTGGTTTTTTAATGTTCTGACATTTCCAGGGAAGAAGAAACTTCCTGTATATTTTGCTTTTAAGCAGGAGGTCGGCATCTTCACACTAGTCTGGGCCTGTTGAAACTTTGCTAGAAAGTGCCTTGGTCCTTTCCCTCTGTCTGAGGTGCAGTATTGCTTCTGGAAAGGTTTTCTCTCTTACATGTGCACTCTAACACTGAAGACAGTTGCAACAGTTTGGTGTAACTTGGTGTAGTACTGGATTGCTGTGCTAGAATGCTGTGGTTTATATACACGCACCATAAAAATGACTTGTTGTCTGAGCTTGAGGCTACTACAGAAACATAATTAAAAAGTGTCGATTTCGTTGTCATTTGAACATTGTAAGGCTTGCATAAGCCTGTTTTCTGATATCACCTAAAGAAAAAATAATAGTTTGACTGTGAGTCTGTCCCCTCCAACAGAGTCAATTCTGGTTTCTTAAAAGGCCATAAAAAACCCCACTAAGCTCCCAGACATTGTCTGTTTTTAAATGCCTGAAGTGTGATTTGTTTATCTTCAGTTCTACAAATATTTTGGTCATCGTTGTCTGAAGTACCATGGCATTTTTTAACAGCAATTTTAGTGTACAATGTGCCATTCCATCATTGGCCATTTTTTGCAAAATACGTACAAGCATGTAACTCTTACCCTTCATGAGATTCATGGTTCAGTTTTACTGATTCCATTGAGTCATATCAGCCTGGATTACAAGGTACAAAGTGACTGGTCTGCAGTTCTGAATAGATTAGGTTGGTGGCTTGCCGCTGGCTTCCCTCTTCCCGATGTGCTCTCCTGGTCCTGCCCAGATGCAGGCTTATGTTTTATTTATTGTCGTATTGAAAGTGCAGAAACAATCCAAGTTATTGGACCTTGTATCAGAGTGATACAGGAGTATCCATAATATTAATTAAACAAAAAGACAAAAGGGATGTGGAGAAAGCAGAGGTACTCAGTGACTCAGTAGACAAGAAGTTGGCTGGGTGGTCACACTCAATGAGTTGTAGTCAATGGCTTGATGTCCAAGTGCAGACTAGTGACAAGTGTATTCCTCAAGGGTCTGTTTTGGACTGGCACTGTTTTGTGTGCAACATGGATGACGGGATTGAGTGCACCCTCAGGAAATTTGCTGACGACACCAAGGTGTGTGATGCAGTTAACATGCTGGAGGGGAGGGATGCAAGGTCCTGCGGCTAGGTTAGGGTAATCCCAAATACAAGTACAGGCTGAGTGCAGAGTGGATAGAAAGCAGCCCTGAGGAGAAGGA
This sequence comes from Eurypyga helias, assembly GCF_000690775.1. NCBI lineage: Eukaryota > Metazoa > Chordata > Aves > Eurypygiformes > Eurypygidae > Eurypyga > Eurypyga helias. The sequence goes on from NW_010269892.1 coordinate 88,241, forward strand.
CTTGGGGGTACTGGGGGATGAAAAGCTGGACATGAGCTGGCAGTGTGCGCTGGCAGCCCAGAAAGCCAACCGCATCCTGGGCTGTATCAGGAGAAGTGTGGCCAGCAGGTCGAGGGAGGGGATTCTGCCCCTCTACTCTGCTCTGGTGAGACCCCACCTGGAGTGCTGCATCCAGCTCTAGATCCCCCAACATGAAAAGAACATGTACCTGTAAGAGTGAGTCCAGAGGAGACCACAAAGCTGCTCAGAGGGCTGGAGCACCTCTGCTATGGGGACAGGCTGAGAGAGTTGGGGTGGTTCAGCCTGGAGAAGAGAAGGCTCCGGGGAGACCTTATTGCAGCCTTCCAGTACCTGAAGGGCCTACAAGGAAGCTGGGGGGAGCGGGACGTTTTCCAAGGGACTGTAGTGATAGGACAAGGGGTAACAGGTTTTAATTGAATGAGGCTAGATTTCTATTAGATATCAGGAAGAAATTCTTCCCGGAGAGGGTGGTGAGGCACTGGAACAGGTTGCCCAGAGAAGCTGTGGATGCCCCATCCCTGGAAGTGTTCAAGGCCAGGCTGGATGAGGCTTTGAGCAACCTGGTCTAGTGGAGGGTGTCCCTGCCCTTGGCAGGGGGGGTTGGAACTGGATGGTCTTTAAGGTCCTTTCCAATCCAAACTATTTTGTGATTGTATGGAAATTGGTACAAAAGGAGTGAAAAACTCCTTTTTTCACTATGCCTGCGTCTTTGCTTATATGCCAGAACTTCTCTGCTAGTGTTCTGACTTCTGAAAAACAATTAAAAACCCAGGTTTCAACATTGCTCAGCAGAACTGCAGTGCCTGATTCTGTGATGAACATTTATATTTTAAAAAAACATTGTAATTTACAGAGTATAATAAATAATTATAGTTGTGTTACAGCTGTCAACACAAATGAGCAAAGTACACTGCAGTTAAGAATCCTTTTATGCTGTTTGTTCTGGAACTTGTTCACAATAATTTAATAATTCAATGTTGGTCTTACTAGCATGAATAGAATTAATGAGGGTCTAGTTACTCTGTATTTCTCAATCAAAAGCTGACGAGGTATGCCTTTTTCCCTGTCATCTGGTGCTCTGACACCGTGTCCTCTGTGCTAAGTACAGCAGAAGACAAATGAGCATAAAACACACAGTAAAATAACCATTTCAACTAAAATGAAAAGCTACTTTGTTAACTACTAAACTAAGTGGCTTTTATTTTAATTAGTCATCCTATAACATAAAAGATGATTAGTTTAGCTGGGTCTGTAAGCTCCCATCTTGCATAGCCAGGAGAGGCATCAGTTGATCTCCTGGCCTTGGCAGCAAGCAGGAGTTGGGACCTGCTGGCCTCCAGAGAATCACAGAATCCTTCAGGTGCTAAAATGAAATAGGTGTCTTCAAAAAATGTTGCTGTATTTGGATATGATAGATTACATCATGCATAACTAGTTTTCTGGAACGTAGATGAAGGTACCTGCCATCTCTTTTACTACTGCTGCAAGCAACATACTGCAATATCTACTTCATTTAGTCATGAATTTGACTGAATTTTCTGCTTTCACAATTTATACATGGCTGTGTAACTTGGATATACAGCTGCATCTCCATGTAATATACCTTCTAAAATAACAGGATCTTCTCTCATTGTATAGTCTTTTATATCTGAGGCTGACAAATGTTTAATCTATCTATCAATTCTTTTGATTGCTGCTTTGTAGTAGTAACTTTTTACTTGTACAGTGACTCTGCCCTGGGCAAGGAACTCCATTTTTGTGGCTGCTGTGCAGTGCACCAAAGAAAAGGTACTTGGTCAATTAAACCATTAAGGAGCTTGTGTGTATTCAACAGATCAAATTTACATCATTACTTAATTTAACATGTGCCCTTAAAGCTACAAAAAGATATATATTATGCTGCTTTAATTGAAAGCTGGAAGTATGACTAACACAGTGTTTCAAATTTAGTAAAATACTTTTTTTTTTAAATAAAACTGATAATCCCTGCGACAAACTTTAAAACTCACTGTCAAAAAGTCACCTGTCCTCAATGACCCTGGAACAGAAATACCTTCCGATTGCGTCAGTATCGTTACTTCAGTAGATTTGCGAACTTCCATTGAGACTTGCGTGCAAATGACCGTGATAAAATGTTACCGTGTTTCTCCGAATCCATGTTGTAATTTTGCATTTTTCTGAGCCTTGCAATGGCTGCGCAGAGAGCACCGCGCTGTGTAATGGATGGGGCGGTTGGCGGAGGTGTAAGCCACCGTACGGTTGTGGTGTCTGTACTCCTAGCTCAAGCCGAGCTCGTATCACCGAGGGTGATTTAAATTTGACGAAGGAGGAAGCTGGGCTCGCTCAGGGCGGGACGCA
>NW_010269893.1:0-10071 GCF_000690775.1 Eurypyga helias
CCAACCCAAACGATTCTGTGATTCTTAGTCAAGCACCTGGGCACTTTATAGGCAAAGCTTAACGTGTCCATGTATTAAGAAACTCTGTGAACAATCTACTACAGGTAACATAACTGTTTCAGCTTAGTAGAGCCATAACATGCATAGTGTGCTCATCAGCTCTGAGAATTATTACACCTTACCTATTTTAGGGAATAAATTATAAAACTAAATACCATCCATGCTCTTCAGACTGATGTAGAGCTGTCTTAGAAAATCTAGTAATAGTTTCTTGAAAGCTTGTTATCTAACAGGTTAAAAAGGTTTCTATGTCTAAATGCTTTATAGTTTAAATTTTAAGATGCATAAACACATACTCTACCACATTTTAAAGTGATCCTGCTTCCATGGAAAAGGGTACAAGTTAGAAACACCACTCTATTGGGAGTTCCACAAAGAACTGGAGAAGAACTGGCTCAGCCCCCAGCACTGACTTCCATCACCCATGGCCCAGGGCACTCGCCCATCCTTGCCTGACAACCATTGCTCCATAACTGTGGCTGGAAACGTGGCACAAAGGATGGCTCCTGACAACCCCTGCCCCTTCAAGAGGTAAGGCAGCCCAGAGTCCCACAGGTGACAGGGCCGGTGACCACCCCAGCTCACATGCTGCATGGGAGCCAGTACCACGTGGGTACTGCTGCCACTAAGAAACTGCCATTTAATGGTCATCCAGTCTCTCCTAGAGCAAGCAAGAGAACCGATAAGCAAATTTAGCCCTGCAGCAAAAGCCAGTCCCTGTTGGCCAAGTCTTGTTGCCCAAAGGTTAAGCTGTACTCAAGCTTCAAAAACAAACCTTATGAAATTTACTCCAAGCCACGCATGTACTGAGCTATCTTTGACAATTCTGTCTACTAAGCAACAATAAATCATAAGTGATTGTAAAAGGATGTTTAGTCTTAAGCAGTTTACAGCTTCAGTATATAAAAGACAGCTTATGCTAAGAAATACCTTCAGTGAATTTTGTTAGCAACAGTTCGTGAGAAGCCAGTGTTTATGTAGTAGTATTACAGATTATTATTGTGCTTTTATAGGTAAAAGTAGGTCAAATGGATTAACACAGCAATAATATTGTCAGTGCTGTTATTAATGCAGAATTAGTTAACTTTATCACCAAATGATGTACCCTTATCTCATTTCTCAGTACTCTGGAGCAACCTCAGCAATAGCACGCACATATTACATACAAAGCTGTCTGCTGTTCTGATGTGTGATTAAAGACACTACATTGCCAAGAATACCAGTTCCTAAGCAGTTACGAATCATGAAATAAAGAAGTTATTTCTTGTGTGGACACGAAGAAAAGCTTTAATACAATTAGGTATTTCATTTGGCTGTTATGCCACAGAATTGTTCGTGTGCTATTAAATAATTTGCTTATTAACCAGTTAACTTTTTGGTACACTGGAAACAAGGCCAATAGAAACCAATAGACAAATGCTGCTAGGATCTTGTTACTCAGTATGTGAAACAAGGAAAACTTTGTTATGCAACAGAATTGTGTAAACTATCATCATTCTCGCATGCATTGAAAAGCAAAACAAAAATCCTGTAACTGCATTTGCAATATTCAGAGGCTTTCAAAGAGGCTTTATGTTCCCTAGTATGAAATACTGACTTTTTGTTTAAAACTAAAAATTACACCTGCCTAAAATCACTCCTATCACTCAAAAAATTTCAAAATCATTAAAAAAATACATAAGTATTCTCTGGATTTAAACCAAGCTAGAGTCAGCACTTCTTTAAGTAGCTTGGGGTTAATCTTTCCCATAACTTCTCACGTATCTGTAGGAATATCCTTCATCATCTTGTAATGATATTGACTATTCTGAACAACAGCTCCCACAAATACTATTTTTGATGTCACACACATCTCTAAATTGAAAATTTTATTAGAAAGGAAAGCAGAATTTCAGTTTTCTTTGGAGAAGTCTCAGGTCTATATATCTTTATTAACCAAATAAGGAACTTTGATTTATATGTTAAACAGGAGGAAAAAAAATTACATAATTCTTGAAGCTTTCAGCCTGGTTTAGACAACTGACCAAGTCCCCACCATCAGGAGACCCAGGTAGCAGCAGGAGGCAGCCAGTTGACACCTGGAGGTACTTTCAGAACATTGCTGTTATAGGGCTTAAACCACAGAACAATAGACATCAGGTACATCTCTCAGATGTTTCAGTCAAGCATTGTGCAAACCCAGTGCACCAGCAGGTAACACTGCTGCTTCTCAGCTGCAGCTCTTGCCTGCATTACCATTCCCAGATGTGTTCTTACACATTTGCCACTGCTGGTTGAAATTCCACATTGCACTCTGCATATCAAAGTATGCTCCCCCAGCAACTGCCCTCATCTGTGGCCGATGGTTGTCATATCTGCCTGTAGCACTTCTTAAATAAGCTGACCACGGTTGCCCATGTAACTGAAAGACTCTGCTGTCATGAGAAAGCAGAGAAGAGCATCAATACTTTCTCTTGGCCAGCAATTTGACTCATATGAAACTTAATCCATTTCCTCAGTGATTCTATTAATTTTGTCTTCAGGAGAAAGACTTTGCACATCTTTTCATGTCTCCTCTTCACAGGATTTTTCCATACCATTTATTTTTCTTCTTCTACCTCCATCTCTACTCTCTCCTCAGAAGCAAGGGAAGAGCACACAGTGCCTTCCAGGTGGCTGTGCACCACTGTGAGGGTGACCAACATTAAGTATTACTTTCTCTGTTCTTTCAACAGCCTGATTGTAATTTTGGTTTTTTTTTTTTTTAATGACACCAGGACACTTTTTATTTATGGACTGCAGTTAAGTCTGAAGTTAGCAAAGTAGAATGTAAAGAGCACATATCATTCTTTGTTGTACATTAACTTGCATACATCAACAATCAATTTGATTATGTGTTACACAGTTGCCTCATTTTGCCAGGTCCTTGCAAATCTCCTTCCTATAATGCATATCTATTATTAAGAAGCAAACAGGATGCCCCAGGGTTCAAGAAATTCAGCTTAAACATGCACCATCTGAAACCGGGCCGACTGTTTTCTTTGATGTGCCTGAAACAGCCATCTTGCTCTCGCAGCTTACTACACTCCTTCAGGACCTGTCCTCTGTCAGTTCCACTGACATCTCCTTGGCACTTCTCAGAGGATAGCGACCAGAAAGCAGACAAAGTAAAATTGAACAGAAGGACCCAAGTCTGCCAATAACACCACATTTGTGCATGCAGCCCCTCAAGGAATACATGGAGGCACCCTTTAGCCTAAGGCATCTCAAAGTTCCTCAGCTCTGTTTAAAGGCAGAAGGTATCACTTGTACAGATCCAAGGATACCTGTATCTGTTTCACAAAGCTCAAAGATCCTCTCCTAGTAATTACTACTACAAATTCAGTCTTCGGATACAGTTCCCTTTCAGGAGCAGTCCTTGATCTGTAACTCTCAATGCATCCATTAGCCATCTCCAAACGGCTTCCAACTGCAGAAATAGTTAGCCACTATATAACTATATCACTGGAACAAATTAAGCTCACTGTAGAATAGATTACTGTTTGACATGAGTCAAGGTGGCCTACAATTGGACACTGGCTGCTCTTCATAGTAATCTCACTGTTTTACCACTTGGCAGTGTGACCAGAAACAGCAGTAAGAAGTCTTCCTGGCCAAATCCAAGACAGAGCTCTCCAAGGAAACTCATTTCTCAGACAAGCATGTTCTACCTGTCCAGCAGTAATGGTATGAGAGCACACGCTGCATGAATTTATGTAAAAGAGCAGCACAGTGAGGGTCTTGCAAGAAGGAAAAGGGGAAATAAGGCAAAAAGAACAGTTCCCCAAGATGACTCAGGTTTTTAAACATTTGCATGAAAAGGAACACAAAAAGGTGAAAGTGGGGAGCTGTAAAATATTGTTGTTTCTATTTTGGTAACTATCAGAAGTAACAGCCAGTAGAAAATGGAGATAGAAATTAGTTTTATTTTAGAGAGGAATTTTGTGTATGCCTCAGTTGCACAACTAGCAGATTGCATAAGCCAAATATATTTCCAAGTCTACTAAAGGCAATTTAAAAACACCGGGTGTGGGGATGAGACAGAAACGACAAAGGGGAGGAAGCTGTGTCTGAAAGGTAAAAGAAGCCTCCAAAGACAAAGAAAAATCCAGGACAATGGCTTAAAACATTTGAGGTTTATAATGCCTCAGAAATATAAAGGTCCATAAAACATTTGAAAACCTTTTGCAACACCTTAACACCAAAAAAATAGATATCCTTTGAACATTACTATCATGAGATGAGAAACTCTAGGATTCAGAAATGTACGAGTAATTTAGACACAGGAAAAGATACAGGAAGAACAGGAAAGCATTGTTATTGTAAGACCCTACCAAAACAAAAGGTTACTTGACCACCACATGTGCAGCAACTATTGTTGGCTTCTGCAGTCGGACTATCAAAAGCACTGAGGATGCAAGGCTAGAGTTACCTTGCAAGAAGATTTATGGCAATCTGCCTATTGTAATTATTTTCAACAAATACTTAGACAACTCTAAGACTATACATAAACTGCACCACATTCAATATTTCACCCCACAGCATTGCAAAAAAAACACCAGGCTACTACTAGCATGAAGATTTGTACATGCCATCAAATGCATCACTGAACATAGATTCTCTTTTCTGATAGTTTTCTAGCCTTCTTATAATAGCATCACTAGTGTTTATTTCAGAGGCAGAATACAATCCAGGGTTCATCTCTGTTGTAGATAGCTTCTGCTGGAAAAGAGATTTAGGGCGTATATCTGTGTCTCCCCCTTCATGGTGAAGTTATAAGAAGAAAAAATAGAAATAAACTCCACAACCACAGTTTGCAGTTACTTCATTTCTTGTGACTACATCAAGAGAAGTGTTTTTGTAAAGCAGCGTTTCCCCATGGCAACTACTATCACGCAGATGAAGAGCAAAATTCCATATATTTTCAGCCATCACTTAATCCAATTTAGTATCTGCACTGACCTAGTGTCCCCATACTTAGGTGCAAAAGAGAGCAAGTAGGATGTGATCACAGGTGGGTGATGAGTAACATAAAAGAATCAAATTTGTAGTTGATAGAATCTTTGGGTTTTCATCCCATGTTAAAACAGAAGATACCACTGGATCTTCCTTACATCCAGACACAAATAAAAGGGTTTGGATGACCTGAAACCAGCTTTTATTCTTATAAACACAGTTATACCCATTCAGGTTGATAACAAATGGAATAAAGAGCAGAAAATTTCAGTGTAAGTGATGCTTATCTGGGAATTTAATGTGAATAAGAAAATCCAAAGCCACATACCCCCCAAAAAACAAGTGGGTCTCAGTACTACTTTCCAAGCTATAAAAATTTACCAGGGTAACAGATACAAATATCCAACAATTAGTCCAGAATGTAACAGACATTAGAATAAAGTGTTCCATTTTCCAAAGCCTGCAGCAATAGTCAGCTCAGCTTTTGCCATGTCAAAATAACAGACCTCTCTGCCTAAACTTCAGATGAAACACACCAAGAATACATTTCAGAATGAGATTCCTGAGCAGTGTTAGGAAAGCACGAAAAGCATAGAATGGGCACATCTGTTGAAATAAATTGAGTGAACTGTCTAGCTTGAAAAGACATGATTTATTGAACTGTAAAGCATATATTTGTCAAGCATCTTCCTTCTGTAACATGCAGAAACTAAACCACAGTTCAACCACACAAGATAATGAACAATGTAGTGCATTAACATCAGCATTTATTTTTCTTTTATGCTCAATCAATAAAACAACTTGGAAACCATTTATTAGCTCACTTCCTGTCCCAACCATTCTAGAAAATGTCAAACTCGTATTAAGAAAAAATAAAATTAACGACACTAATATTCAATTCTGGCTATAATAGCTCAAGAATTTCTAACAACTAAGACTTCTTAGAACTCTAAGAACTAAGATGATGTTCTAAGACTAGAACTAAGCCTGCATCTTTCAAACATAAAGCACTAACTCAACAGCATCTTTTTCATAAAACTGAACACTAACACATAAGACAATATGCTCAGTTACAAAACAGAGATGAGAGGAAGAAGTTCACACAAAGGGAATGCTACAAGTGCACTAGATGGCCAGAGAAAAACCAGTAGAACAAGATGGCTATTCTTCAAACAGCCCCAACTCATGAGATTGAAAATTTCCTTAGACAAAAATCAGAAGACAGTTAAGAACTATGCAGTGATGAATCTATTTCCCTCTCCAAAAAAACACAGCTCCATGCCCTTAATTAGTTGCTGGAATTCAAAATTAATTTTTCTACCATATTGCATCTTATAAGGCTTTTATTACACACACACACCCCCACACCACCCCCCCCACACACACACCAGCATACCTTTCTTTCCCAATCAAGCTAGAAAAATAATTCAGTTAAAATAGGTAAAAATCAAAAAAGCAAATTAAGAACAGAATTTATAGCATGCATGTTTAGGAGATAAATTCTTTTGAACTATTAGTAGTTATTAATAGCCATTATGAGAAAGTAATATCAACTTTCAGCTGCATTGTTTGTCAATCTGCTCTAAACTTTTTGCAAAAAAACTACAAACACTACAACATTATCCCTGGTGGGACTTTGCATTTCTACAAAGAGTTGGGTCTCACAGGTAACATTTATGTAGAACAGCTGAAAGTCAAGATCCTGAAAGATTTGCATTTTAACAGTCAAATGCAAAAGATAAAAGCAATAATAGATAGTGGCTGTCTTTTCCACATTTGAGTATCAGAGCTGAGAGCTTGAACTTTTTCCATCATTTCAGGTTACCAGCATAGAAATTCTTGTCTCTGAAAGACACAACAAGATGCCTCTCAGCCAGCAAGAACTTGAGTCATAATAATTTTAAAATAATTAACATTTTCCTGAAAAGTCATTCCCAAAATTCTGAAAAGTTTCCTGAATTCCTGAAAGGAAGTCTGGGCTGGCAGCCCAGAAAGCCAACTATATCCTGAGCTGTATCAGAAGTGCGGCCAGCAGGTCAAGGGAGGGGATTCTCTCTCTATTCTGCTCTCGTGAGATCCCACCTGGAGTACTGCGTTCAGTTGTGGAACCCACATCAGAAGGCTATAGACCAGTTGAAACGAGTCCAGAGGAGGCCACAAAGATGCTCAGAGGGCTGGAGCCCCTCTGCTATGGGGACAGGCTAAGAGAGTTGGGCTTGTTCAGCCTGGAGAAGAGAAGGCTCAGGGGAGACCTTATTGCACCTTCCAGTACCTGAAGGGGCTACAAGGAAGCTGGAAGGTGACTTTTTCCAAGGGCCTGTAGTGACAGGACAAGGGGTAACAGGTTTAAACTGAAAGTGGGGAGGTTTAGATTTGATATCAGGAAGAAATTCTTCCCAGAGAGGGTGGTGAGGCACTGGAACAGGTTGCCCAGAGAAGCTGTGGATGCCCCATCCCTGGAAGTGTTCAAGGCCAGGCTGGATGTGGCTTTGAGCAACCTGGTCTAGTGGAAGGTGTCCCTGCCCATGGCAGGGGGTTGGAACTAGGTGGTCTTTAAGGTCCTTTCCAACCCAAACTCTTCTATGATTCTATGATAGCATGGTAATCTGGTCTGTTCATACACTGGAACCCTTAGCCCTCTCCTGCCCTGTATCAGTGTTTTTAAGGGTAAGCTACAAGATCCTTGCCTAAACTTCACATTGGATGCACAACCCCTAGACAGCCAGGCTAGACTCTCTGTAGTCAAAGGAGAAAATTACATCTTCTCAAGGAGGCAATTCATCCTCTAAGGTTAATATCCAAGTCTCTAAAAGGTATTAGTCTGTCTCTGATGACTGCAAAGGGAGCCTTGATATCTAGGATACTGGAGACCTAACTTCTAGAGGTCCTGGTTAGGGGAGAATGATCATACCCTAGTAACTGCAGAGGTATCATCAACCCCAAATACACCATAGAATGTTCTGTGATATCTCCCCATTGTAGTCTCTTCCATGATGGCATACAAATGCAAACCTAATGCTAAAACATCTTCCACAGCCTTACCATGCCATTTGATCCCATCACAGAAATTACAGGTCTTAGGCTCATTCCATAGTCATTCACTTTCAGGATACTCATTTAAGGGACAGAGAGAGACACTGCAGGGTTGCAAGCATAGTGACTCCACATCTATCTGTATGGCTTTCAGGAATCTTCATCCTAGATAACAGGACAGTACAATAAGATATGTCCCCAGCACATGGGTCAATTCTGCTCTTACCCTTCTTGCTCAGCTTCATATAATGTAGCTGCAAACACCACAGAGGAATGTGACCAAAGTCACACCTGCCGATAGGTAGGCATTGTTACATTTTTTCCATGCCTTTTTTTTTTAAAAAAGAAAACAGTTTAAAATTTGGAAGGAAATATCATACACCATCAGTTTCAGTGTAACAAATATGAATACACTAATGAGACAACAGAACTTAAAAATCAGCAAGTTCACTTAAGAGGTTGGTCTAGAAATCCAGGCTAATAGACAGCAAGAGACCTGCTCTAGGAAGGACAATGAAGCAGGTGTGATATGTTGTTCCCATGACACCCGACACTGAATTTCTTCATAACCAAGATTTTCAGCATAGCCTGCAGTTGCTAAAAGGCATTTTCTTTATCATCTCTACAAGCTTACCACCACCTGCACCATGCAGGTGAGACAAGTGCCCACACTATCAATCCCCTTGGATTGATTGACACTTACTGTGTTTTAGGATCAAGGGTTACAAGATGCCATGATTTTGGCTAACAAATGTCCTGTTATTTTCCTGCTAACTTAACTCATACTCTACTCAAACGTCAAAAAAAATTCAAACCACACAAGTATTCATTCAGAATTTCATAAACACAGTCACAAGTTCATAAAGGCAGTTTTCTTCCATTTCTTCACCTACATTTAACCTATTTATGTTAATATTTCAAAACTAGTCTCTTTTAGTTGGTCTGTTTTCCTTCCAACAAGATGGTTTTGTGTGTATTTCCTTTCTTCTTAATACAGTGCAGCACTGAGTTACTAGAGCCCCACAGTAGCTCCAAAATGCATTGCAGGAGTTGTAATTACACCATAGACCAGTCTTCAGAAAGGAATGAGAACACAGGGTGTACACAAATCCCCTGAGGTATTCAAAGGGCTAGGGGTTTAGTCAAAATACTGCAAGCTGGTCTTAAGCAATTATGTCTGCAATATGTTTTTCCAGTTAAAAGCTGACTTTATCAAAATTTTCAGTCAGAAAATGATCACCCTAAACCTTAAAGAGAGCGCCAGAAAACCTTCAGTCATGAAATTGTCACCCAGATCTTGGGAGAGGGACATAGGAGCTCACTTTCAGTTACAGTCAAGATTTATACAAACAGTCTAAGGATGTAGGCTCACTGCATGCAGGAGAGAGAAATAATACCTCTAACAGCCACACAGATAAGCTGTTAAACTCCTGCCACTGCATATATAAAACTTCTCTGTGGTATACAGCATGGACTTCTGTTGGTAATTCTAGGCCTTTCTTCCTAAGGCAGCATACTTAGCAGCTTGTGCTCTGTTGTCATGACCTGAATCAATAAACTCCATTCTGCTCTGGGTCTCTGAACATAGATTCTCCACAAGCCATGTTGAAATTTTGTTTCCCTCAGCGAGTTATTTTCCAGAGCACATCAGCTTGCTGCAAAGTAGTCCCTGCAGCAAAGGGTTGGTTTTGACTTTTGGCACAAGATAAAGCTTGCTTTAACAGCTTAGATATATTAATCAGATTTATTTACAGGATTAGTAAATCCCTGAGCTGCTGGGAGGGCATATGTGGGGGGTATGGTGTTAAGATATGAAAGCTAGCATCTCCTCCTTGCTCAGCTAGCATATCAACACACTTTCCCCCCCCCCCCCCCCAAAAAACTAACCAAGAAGCAATATGTACTTTATAATGTTTTAAAGTCTGATAATTTGATAATAAAACTCCTCCCACATACTGGATATTACATACAGTAGCCAGTACACACTGTGCTACCAAGGGAAAG
>NW_010269893.1:10090-17514 GCF_000690775.1 Eurypyga helias
AGACTCAAGAGGTACAAACACAACTGAAGTGCCACTAAATAAACACAGAAATCACATGTCAACCAACCAACATGCAAGGCATGGCAGAAGCCAGGCAGAGTTCCAATGAAATCCCTAATTGAGTTCTGTAGGATGGGACCTGGCCAAAAGGTCCCACACACACTTCACTGCATGAAGACAGGTCTTTCTCCCACAGGCATTTCCCACCTCACTTCTCAGGACAGCATGAATGGTCTTTTAGAAGATGGTCAGTCATCTGCTCATTAAGCTATGTAAAAGAAAAATTTGGACTAATATAGAGGCAAACCAGTATTTTTAGGAAGTTAAGTAAACTACAGCAGTAGTAATGCTGGGTGAAGCAGCCTAGAGCTCACCAGCTCTGGGTGCTGTGTCAGAGGACAGGTTTGCTGACTGAGCACACAGATCTTGGGAATAGCTTTTTCCTTCTCTGAGAGGAAAGAAAAAGGACTAACGCATGCAGTCTTTTTCTCCGTACACCAGATTGGCTGCACCAGAGACCAAGAGCTATTTCTCTTCAAGAGCCTGCTCAGCAGGCTCAGGAGGAAACCACTGGAGATGGAGCCCTAGCCTTGTTATTGGGCCCACTGGTTGTGAGAATAAAGCAGGGGAAAAAAAAAAAAAGCAAACCCACCCACACCTGCTGACTCAGCACTGCTCTCAATGATGCTTCATGTAGAGGTTGTCCAACAATTCTTCCAGCAGCTAGTGAGTGACCAGAGGATAAACCACTATCAGACCATATTGTCCATACTGGCAGAATTATTGCTATTAGACTATACTGTCCATGCTGGTAGATGTACCTAGGATAAGCAGCAGGTCACAGCATAACATACATTACACCCAAATATTTGCTGACACATGTCAGAGGATTGCACATGGGGTAGAGCCTGCCCCAGGGAACCACACAATCCTCCATGGGCAACAAGTCAGACAAAAAAAGATCTCTTCAGCTACCAGAACCAGTTTACAGGAAACATACCCATTTACACCACATATACATGTGCTTCACAGATATAGTGTATATGACAAATATATTGCCCTGTTAAAAAGATCACACATTGCCCCATAGTGCCCCTTTAGGGGCTGATATTAACCAGGTCAGGACAACTGCTGCAAAATTGCAGTAGCTCACCCCTCCACCACAAAAGCTTTCACAACTGCAACTGTTAAGGTGAAGGAACCACCTCATTTCTCCTGCATTCAGTGTCAAACTGGCACAGAGTACATTCACAGTATTGGTGAAATTCCAGCTTCAGTCATGACATGTAGTTGGAAGAGAAGTGCAGATTTGCATGAGAAGAGCACTGGTCAATCTGGTGCAATTCCCTCAGTGCTCTATGGGAATCTTCACACATATTGCAGCTCACTTTGCTTGGTCTTTTAACTCAAAGCTATCCTAGGTCTATAACCAGAATTGCTAATACCAGGAGTCTCTCTGATAAGTGTGGGGAGGAAATCCACACACCAGGTCTTCTGTCATTTTTCCCCCCCCACAGAAGAGTCAACTGCATTTGGCATAGCAAACTAGCAGAAAACATACTATGTCTCCAATTAAAGCCAAGTTACTATCAGAGGCTTATTATATCACCATTTTAATCAGCAAACATAAGTCTCTAAATGACCAGACAGTTTCTTGGATAGAAAGTGAAAGGAAAGATAATTATTATCATGAAAATCTGTTCTAATTGCCCATTGTGGAGCTTCAGTGGATTATTTGAAAGGGATTGAAAAAATTCTAAAAAATTCAACCTGCTCTTGTGCAAAACAGTTCCTGTGGTTGCTTAAGCAATAGGGAAGATGATACTATTTCCTCTAACAACATTTGCATGAGAGCAACAGCTTGCAACAGCTAACACCACATTTCTGTGATCACACAGAATTTCTGGCCAGTACCATGTTCAGGTTTTGTTTTTCTCCTCTGAAATCATAAGTCCATGCAGAGAGCACATCATTAGGAACAGGAGCAAGGGGCATGTGTCTGTTCAGTTCCATATCTTTTCTAATAAGCTGATAGTTGACAAGCATGTACCAGTTGTTCACCTACAGATACTTGTTCACTGGAATTCAAATATCCACAATAATACAAAGCCAGGTGTCTAAGACACATCTCATACTTCAAGTGCCACAGAAACTTCAAATATTTGAAATACAGGCAAAGTTTCTGATGTTTAACATCATCTCCTTTTGTAATAAGAAGCCCACATTCCCTGTGTTTGAGCCACAGAAATGAAACTGAACAAATAATAGCTACTTGTACTAGCAAGGACAACCATCAACACCATGGAAGTAGTAAGCAAACAGCTGTTAGATGCCTTGGGACACAGTTGTGCTCTCCCAGCCTGTGACACCAGCAGTGGAACAAGGCCAAACAACACCCTTCCATGTTTACTTTCCAAAGGCCAGTCACTGTGAGAATTCTCTGTCAAGATCTTGTTCAGTGACTGCACCAAAGTTGCACAGACTCCTTTAATAAAAAGGGCACCAGCACAGACCTGGAGCCCAGAGTCAAGTGCATCACCCTTTTAGTCAGGCTTAGAAAGTTGCTGGGACACAAATATAGCCTTTCAAGACCTGTCTTCTAACACACTGTTTCAATATTTTTTCCTTTCACCGCATAGCCTTCTGATTTTCATTTGCTTAAGAGCTTTTCCTCTTTCTTCTTTCCAATCTAACTGCAAAGCTTGCCAGGACACCTCAGAAGATCCACACATAAGAAATTACCACACTTTGCAGAAGACTCCCACATACTCAGGGGAAGAGATGCGACAGGGATAGCAAACCTCTTCTCCCAGAAGTTCATCCAGTCAGGCACTAATGACAAGGTCTAAAGAACAATCTGGTCTTTTTACACTATTTTCTCAGCAGAAATATGGGTTTCAGCATGCCACTGGACTACACGAACACTACCCAGGGTGACTCTCTCATGTCACTTAAGAGGGCATCCATTCACACCCAGGGTCTGGAGACAGTAGTTCCCACCTTCATCAGGTGCATTTGGAAGCCAGCATGCACTCAAACCCCACAGCTTCACACTATCTTTAGCAGAGACTGATACTACAGACACTGCACCAAGCCCCAAATGTCTTTCTCTAGGTTGTTAACAGTCATCTTTCTTCACTCCCCCATGTATAAACACCCCCAGTGATGGACACATGCTATATCACAGACAAGGCAATAGGCTTAGCACAGGACAGTGTCACACTGCAAGAGCAATTCTGCTCTACACTGCAGCTGCAGCCTTTGATATTTTTTAATTTAAAATATAAGGTACCATGCAAGACTAGTGTTTTATTTTTCCAACAGAGAGATGAGCTTTACAAAACAGAGAATTTACAATTATTTTTGCATTCTGGTATTTATTGTTCTTGAGTATTGATCATAACCTGGATCAATACACTCAAGTGTACAGACTGAGGTATTAACATTTCTTGACTAAAAATCATCATTCAGGCAAGCTTCCATATAAAAATAGGCTCAATGAACAGAAACTGAATTTCTATTTTGGAGTTCAAGCTTCACTTGGCTTTCTTTTTCTTTTTACAACTTCACAACTATGCTGCTCTTTGTTTTACAAGTGAATCTAGAAAACCATGCCAAAAATGTCTGGAGTGGAAAGGCTTTTTTATAGCTCCCAAATCAGGACTCCTACCAATTCTATGAATGAGATTTTCAGACAGTTTTCCAGGTTGCAGATGTTGGAATGAACATCAACTTTTGGATTCTTTACCCAGCATTAAAACCTTCAGATTTTTTGACTCATTAGTAAAAGTTTTAAAAGTAAGATATTTTTCCTGATGTAAAATATGAAATTATTTCCACTGAAATTGATAGCTGAACTCCCACTCACTTCAGCGGAATCTGGATATAGACAAGGATGCACATTATTAGTCTGATGACATACAGTATAATCAAGCTAATGAATTTGACAACTTGAGACTGAAAAGTACAGATTGAGACATCCACTGTTGACAAACGTAGACAAACATGACACTTTGAAGCAAAATATTGCATACAGAATGCAATAGTAAAAGGCAGTTTAATTAGATGTACTGTATTTTTTTAATTATTTTGAAAAACAGTTACTAGAAAAATTTCTAAATGGTTGATTGGAGAAAAAGAAAACTTTACTTTCTCCACTGAGATGGAACTAAATTCGTTTGCATGTGAGCAAACCAGAAATACTGTACTAGGAGACTTTTACAAGTCAGGAAAACATTAAAGTTCAAAAGTAGTTCAAGCTCCTTCATCATCACTTAAAGAACTTTTGTTCATGTTAATTGCAAAGCTGGCTTAGATAGAAGCCAAACCAGTTTGTTGCAAATGCCAAGTCAAAATGGACTACCACTACTACATTGCCACGACTTTACCTTTTGGTGGTTCTCATGAGAAGGAGGCATCAGATTATGGCCACAGGCTTGGTAAATAGCTAATTGGTTGTAATAATTCATATTAGCTGGTAATTATACTATCATTCGTAATAAATTTCAATGTCTTTTCATTACCATAACTGCAATTCTTTCTCTTCCCCCCTCTCACCAGTGGGCAAGATTAATAAAGGGCTGTGGGTTCTCCTCTGAGCACCAGAAGATAAAAGACAGAATACTTAAATGAGTAAGGGAATGTGAGGAACAAGGCAAAAGAGGCTGGTACAAGAAAGCAAACTAAGCAAGAATCTTACATCTTTGGATGAAAGTTACCTTGTGGTCAAGATTTTTAAAAGTAAGAAAATTCTTTACGTGGAAAACGTTAGACACATCACAGTGATATCTTTCACCAAATGCCAGTACCACAGGAAACTCATGATTAAAGTATCTAAAACCAACTCTATACATGCAAACACACAGAAACCATTTATCCAAACTGGTAAGGAGCAGCATGTAGTTAAACACTTAAAATATTGTCTCAAGTCAGAATTTTAGAAAGAATTATTTTCCTTTCCACCCCACTTGCTGCTTCTCTAATCAATTAGTGGACTCTGACTCCGCACTGCTTGAGAGCTATAAAAACATGTGATAGTTTAATAAAAGGTTTTAGTTAACCATTGGTCATGGTCATGGTAGTTCGACACAGCATCCCAAGAAACATATACCCATAGAAGTTGCTGCTCACTGTAGAGCTAAACCAAAGCCTTTTAGTTCTTGTGCCTTGCTCATTTCTTCTTCTGGAAAAACCTTTTCCAAATCAGAGAAGTGCTTTTAAATCTGAGTTAGTACAACTAGTTCAAGGTATGCACCAGACTTGAATTCCACCTTTATGAACCTTGTCTTTTGTGGTAAGGTCATCATCATCATGCTGTGGTTCCTCCAAAGTTCTCCCATTACTCTGTCCTTCTAGATACATGGATGAAGAATTCAACAATAGGTTTGCTGACAATGAATTCATTGCATCAAGAATCATAGGAAAAGGTCCTTAACAGAGCCAATAACAGTATTAGATAGGACTTTATTTTGAGGAAAGTCTTGTTAACATTCTTTCACTGCAAGTGACACTTCCTTTCAGTTATTACCAAAGGCTTTATAAAAACTTATATAACAGTTATGTTAACAATATAAACAGATGAGAAGAATAAAAGGAAGAATAATTTATTTCAATTTCCATTAGACTTCATTGGTAAAATGTTATCATTAATGGAAGAGGAAGAAAATATTTTACAGTTACATATCAGCCCCAGTAAGCAGCCAAGTACTGCATAGCTGCTTGCTCACACATGCATACCCCTAGTAGGATGGAGGAAAAAATCAGAGGGGAAAAAGATGAGAAGAGAACTTGTAGGTTGATACAAAAGTTTAATAATTAAAAGTGAAAAAATTACACTAATACTAATATGTAATGAAAAGGCTACTACTACTACTAATCATAATGATAATATGTAATAAAACAAAAGGAAAAAAAAATTATACAACTGCTCATCACCAGCCAACCAACACAACCAATTCCTGAACAGCGATTTTCCCTCCCAGCCAACTTCCCTGACTTACATACTGAGCTTGACATGTCCCTTTGGTCAGTTTGGGTCAGCTGTCGGGGCTGTGTGCCCTCCCAGCTTCTTGTAGAGAACAAGCTGAGAACAAGGGTGCAGTATCAGAAACTGAAGTACCCGTGAGTTGGTATAAACATTCCTTAGCAACAACCAGAAACATTAGAGTTATCAATATTCTTCTCAGCACAAATCCAGAACACAGCCCCATACTAGCTACTGTGAAAAAAAATTAACTCTTTCCTAACTAAAACCAGCACATCAGGGAAGCTATATCAGTAAGTATCAGAAGCAGATGACTAAGTTCTATCAACAAGAACTAAAATAGAATGTAGATAGCTTGGTGTATCCATGTGCATATCCATACAAGGCAAGGGCTTCAGAACCACTCAAGAGACTTGAATACCTAAATTCCATTACAATAGAGACAATAAGCATCCAGTGCCTCAATGATGTTTTTTGCTCAGGGCCAAGACTGCAATTCGCTGCACATGTGGCTGACAACACTTTTATTCATGCAGAGTAGGCTGCAGTCACCAAGCATCAGAAAAACAGCTCTAACAACATCAAATATGAATTACTCGGTTCTCAGCAGTGAGGATTTGTCAGTGCCATTTCACATGCACACACATTTGTGTCCAATGGAGAGATAAATGCTTTAGGAAGCATTCAAGAGATATCTTATCAAATAGGAAGGCAGAAGACAACTAAAAGTTACCATATTTATATTTCAATTGAAAGTCTAAATAGTTTCAGTAAGTGATCTCTGAAAGAGCTGAGGCATTAAGTTTCACATCTTTAGAATCTTGCAGTATCAAAAGTACCATAGTTTTAAAGGTCTGGCTTCATTTATTCGTATAAGTGATATTTCCACATGCGCTATATCTATACAACAGCATTAGTGTTCTACAGGCATCTTTTTCAATTTCCGGCAAAAATACATCCTCTGCTGTAATTCAGCCTCAAATCCATTAAAGCTACTATATCATGCATAGAAAGTGATGAAGAGCAAAATTGAGTGAACCTAGCCGGTCATACATAGAAAACATCTGATTTTTACAGGAAAGTTTGGTGGGGTATAAAGCAATGTACTGTCTCAGCTAACTAAAAATTCTTTAACTTAATTGGAATTACAACAAAAAATCTGGCACTGCCCTGTGATTTCACAGCAGCCTCGTGCTGTAAATGACAGTCTCCAAGTACGGATCTAAGCTCGCATTAACTGAAGCTTCTAAAATTGCTGTTCAGTCTCAAAAAAGTGAGAAATAGCCTGATTTTATATCAGTACAAGAAATTAGTATTGTTAACATGAATCATACTGTTCAACAGCTTAAGTCCCAGTCTGAACTTTGAGGGAGCTGAGTGCTCAGGATTTCAGGTCAATTCTTCAGTGTAAAAAAGAAAAAAAAAAAAGCAGGAGGTTTTT
>NW_010269893.1:18236-21257 GCF_000690775.1 Eurypyga helias
CCACCAGTGGAGGGGAGGGGGATTTGTGAGAGCAGCTTCATAGTATTGTTAGCTAGACTTCAACCACAACAGTGACCTTGAACTGCTTTGGCTTCCAGAAGCTTGTTGTAATTTTTAATCAACAATTCCAAGCATAATTAAGTCCCATCTTCCTCCATTTTACACAGCTGCTTATCTGCCTCCTTATATTTCCATGAGTTTATAAAATCATATTTCATTGCAAATATGGAGTCCAGGCAACGTTATAAAAACATTTATGTCCATTAGTCCTCCTACAGACCTGCTTGCACCCAAAGGAGAAGCAACACACAATGGTTAAAGTGGGTGGTATATGATGGCAAGACACACCAGTGCTTTCTGAATCACCCAGCCTAAGCATCAGTGTTTCATAACACAACAAAAATGAAAAATTTCATGTGAGGATTTTGCTCATCTCCAGTGTGGGCACTGCCTTCAAACAATGAAACTTTGTCCTTAAACTGATGAGAAACATTGCTAGCAGTCGACCCTCAAGAAGTTGTGTGACCTTTGGGTGTTCTAAGGAGGAAAACCCAAAGGCTCTTGCAAACATCTGTATTTATTTGGTTATAAAATTAATGATGCCAGCCCATTTCCCAACTGATACATGAAGAAGAAGCAGCAGCTGCTCTTTAAGAGACAGTAACCATAGCCTGGTGACCTTGCCTTGATTTGAAAAATAGATTGCACTTTCTCAAGCTTCTCTATACTGTGATGTTACGAATTGCTGAAAGATTTCATGTCTAAGCATCCAAGACCTTGAACAGATCAGGTTTTTCATGGCTAAGCCAACAGCTTATTCTTAAATCTATAGCAGAGTGTGTATTCACACAAGTGTGTGCATGCACGTGCGCACACATCACAAGGAATTTAGGAAGATCACAGGAAGCATGTTGCTGTGCGCAGAGCCCGCTCCATGAAAAACACAAAGTGAAAGCTTCCTCTGGTCCATTCAAGATGCCACAGACCCTTCAGAACCAGGGTGATACACTACATGTAGTCAGGAATGTGCAAATGAAGAACACAGAATTAGCTGGTTACTGCACCATCCAGTGTTGAGGTTCAGCAACAAAACCAACATGGTGAGTTCTGCCATTTGATGATTGAAAAGGTTTGGGAGATTGTTTCATAGTTGTCAAGCACATTCAAAACTGACCAAAAGTGTTCTATCTCTGCTGTCAAACATTATAGGCTTGTTTAAAAACTACCTTGTAGAGCTCTCTCTTTATGCACTGATTACATTGGCCATTGCACTGATCTTTCTCTCCCTATTCCTAATTTCCTTTCAGAGCACTGAGAAAGGTGGTTGTAATTCATTCATCATCTCACTCCCTGAAAGACTCCCAGGTCTAAGTACTCACACAGTCCAAAATAGAAGGCAGTGCATAAGAAAAGCCTAGTGTCTCCAGAAACTGAATGCTTCAGGTTTTCAGTGACTGACTAGTAATTAATTATCCAAAAATAAGAAGCTTCAAACCCTCAGTTATTAACAGCAGAAAGTTGATCAAACTGTTCAATATAGTCATCAGCAATAAGGATGCTTACCATAAATACACTGTGTCACTCTGGAGTTGCAGCTTTCAACACCCTAATGTAGAGTATTCAGGTATTGTATGTGCACTACTATGTTTGCATTATATAGCCAAAAGTGTCAATGAACTTCATTAAATAAACACTTCTCATTTGTAACATGTTTGATAATATTTACGAGGTCCCAGCTTCCAAGACTTCCCAAGTCATAGCACTTACCACCAAAGAACCCTCTCCCTCTCTCCACCAGTGAAGACCTCAACTGATTTTGGGTCTTTCAAAGGCATGTAGAACTGCCACTTCAGGAAATTCCATACTAAGACCAATCCCTGCAGATTGGCCCTGTAATGGACAATCCCTTGTCCATTACAAGAAATACTTGTCCAGAGCAATCAGTAGTCAGAGCTTTTCCACAGGTTACAAAGAAACCAGGGTCAAATCCCCATGTTATTTCATGCAGTTAGAGTATTTGAATCTCACACACTGAACAGGAATAGATGCAGGTCTGGGTGGAAGGAAAGGTGGGGAAGGACTCTGTGCAACCACACCACCATTCCTGCATTTGGGTCTTGTGCAGAGCTTGCCAGTACACATTATGGAGGATGTGCGACAGGCCTAACTGACCCCCAGACAAAGCCTCACCGCAACAGGGATGGACTATTTCCTATTGCAGGGGTTCTCCCTTCCCGATTACAATTAGAAATTTTATCCATGACCCAAGAGGCTCTTTTTCCCAATTAAGTCCGGTCTGAACTGACACCTTTCTAAAGGTATGTCCATTTTAAATTCATTGTGTGGTGGGCTCACCCTGGCTGGAAGACAGGTGCCCACAAAAGCCACTCCTGTCACACTCCTCATCAGCTAGGCAGGGAAGAGAAAAATTTAACAAGACTCATGCATCAAAATAAGGGCAGAGAGAGATCACACACCAATTAGCATCACAGGTAGAATACACTCACCTTGGACAAATAATTTATTACCAGTCTAATCAGACTAGGATAGCAACAAATAAAAAAGAACATCTTAAACCACCTTCCCCCAGGCCCAGCTCTACTCCCTGTTTATCTACCTCCTCCTTCCACCAGCGCAGGGGAATGAGGGCTGTGGTCAGTCCATCACACACCATCTCTGCTGCTCCTTCCTCCTCAGGGGAGGATCCTCACACTCTGCCCCTGCTCCAGCCTGGGGTCCTCCCACGGGAGACAGTCCTCCATGAACTTTTCTAACATGGTTCCTTCCCACAAGCTGCAGTTCTTCACAGACTGCTCCTGCGTGGGTCCCTCCCATAGGGTGCAGCCCTTCAGGAGGAGCCTGCTCCAGCATGGGCTTCTCACGGGGTTACAGCCTCCTTTGGGCTCTGGCATGGGGTCCTCCCTCGGCTGCAGGTGGGTCTCGGCTCCCCCATGACCCTCCATGGCTGCAAGGGGATAGCCAGCCCTACCATGGGCTGCACCATGGGCCGCCCGGGAATCT
>NW_010269893.1:21270-27003 GCF_000690775.1 Eurypyga helias
CTCCGGAGCCTGGAGCACTTCCTTTCCCTCCTCCTCCCCTTACCTGGGCGTCTGCAAAGCTGTTCTTCTCACATTCTCACTCCTCTCTCCAGAGGCAGTTGCTCAGGTTCCCTCCTTCCCCTTCTTAAACACATTACCATCATTGCTGATGGGCTCAGCCTTGGCCACTGGTGGGTCCCTTTTGGAGACAATGCCAGCCAGCTCCATCAGACACAGGGGAAGCGTCCAGCAGCTTCTCACAGAAGCCACCTGTGTAGCTCCTCCGTCACCAAAACCTTTCCACGCAAACCAAATACCTACTGTCGCTGCTATTTTGAAACATCCTCACACAGCCAGCAGACCTCAGTAAAAGAAGGGTGTCACTGTGGTATTACTGCTGCTTGCTAAGCTTTTGTAACAAGTGGAAACTGGGCCATCATTTTCATAAGTGATATTTTCCATACATTTAGAATTATGCAAGAAGTAACTTTAACAAAAGTATGTTCTCCACAAAGCTTTTCACATAATTTTAATAGATGTTTTTAAATTATATTTCCCCCGTTCTTCCACTCTCCCCAGTGGTCAGTTAAGCCAGATTTCACAGCATTGTTCCTTTTAAGTCTGTGTTACAGGTGACTGAATCCTGCAGAGATGAACAAAAAGCTGCCTGCAGTATTTATGCTTATTTGTCACAGCTTGAAATTGGGCTGGGACACTGAAAGCATTTCAGAGCTTGTGCAAATCCTCCCCTTTGGATTATTTACAACCTGTTGATGTATATCCAGAAGCACACCATAAAATACCATTAAAGTGATAAATCTGTCTTCCACTATGAGCTTCCCCCATCTCCTCATGCTCTTCGATACATTTTCAATTGTTGTTTTCCTTCCACTGCTAACCCAAATAAGGTATCTTTTAATAATAAAACAGTCAGATTGAAAGTGCATGAAGCTGAGATACCTCTGTGATATCCTTACCTGTGGTGCTGTAAAACTGAGTACAGAGACCGTTTCACTGAGAGACAACTGATGCTGGGTGAAGGACAGGAGCAACAACCATTTGTTGTTAATGGATGCTGCAGATATCAGCTGGCAGCTGAGATGCATTTCATCATAAATAATTAAATTTGGATATACAAGTAGCAAAAATATATAAAATGCTCCCATCCATAGCAGAAAATCTGCTTTCTTGACATCAACCTCTATTGTACTTGCACAGCACTACTGCTGCTACCAAAGTTCATAGTCCAAACTGTTTTCTTTTTAAGGTTCCAAGTCTCCATTCTACAAGCATCTATCTTTACTTCCCCCACACCCCCAGTGTTTTGTCTCTCTTTACTCATGAAACTCCTTAAATTAAAATCAAGAGAAGGAAGCAGTTAAATTTTCGCCATCATTTCCTTTCCTATATAGTAGGCAGTTGTTTTTGCTAGAAATATTCATATTCTAAACTAGAAGAAGTCAAATTCCCCTTGAGTGTAATATTTCTTTGCTTTATCACAAACATCTATATACTAAATGACACCTGTCTCACTGAAGGAGGAAGTTTTCCCTCCTTCTGAAGCAGTCAGACGCGTAGCATACTACAAGCCATATTTTGTCATTATTACATGAAAGAAAAAAAAACCATCCCAATATGTATTTCCCTTTCCCCAGGTGACTATCAAATTGCAGCCAACTATAATTCACAGAAAGACCAGGGACAAAGAAGTAGTGTTTATTCAGCAAGCAGGATAGTCCACAAGCTAAAAGGGATGGTGTGTGCATTTTTAAGTGAGGATTTTAGTCACAGAAGCAGCTGACTGCATTTCAGCAATGCGCTATTTCTGCCAATACCATCCTTGATATTACAAGACTCGGCAGAGTTCTAGAAGAACCACAGACATAGTGAAGGAGCAAAGAATAAACCATCATTTTACTGTTCAAATACTATGAGGCCTCACATGCAAACACACAGGAAAAGAAGAAAATACCTCTCCAATGGAAGTCACAAGACAACCAAGAGCAACACTTTTTTTCCAGGAGAAAAACTAAAACAAGGGAATCTTTCCTGCCAATGGTCTTTCCCAAGGCAGGAAGACCCTGCCCTATCTGAAGTATCCTTTAGTCCCTCTCCTCAGGACTGTGCTGTGGAAGCAGATGGCATGCTAGACAACAGGTTGAGGTTCACTGAGGCTTTTTTCCTATGAAACAGCACAATTATCATCCAGAGGAAAATGGTACACTGACTGCTAACTGCCCTTTGCTTTATATGCAAACTCTTAAACCACACAAACACTAAAATCAAAGTAATCTTGGCTCTTAAGAATGACTGGTATAACTGCTCCTGCATCACAGTGCCCAAACCCTGGGCTTTGTACCTAGTGCCATACAACTGAATCATATGCTTCACTTCCCTGTTCTCCATACAACACACTCGCCAAAAAGAGGAATGTTACCATCTAAGCCAAATTTCCCAAAATAATGGAGAAAATTTTTAAAAAAGGGGGAAAGGAAGAGACAGGTGATTCATTCCTCACATTCTAAGTGTTTACTTAACCAAGAAGAAAAAGGCAGCATTAGTTTGACAATGCATTTTCCCTATTTCTGTCCAAACTCCTAGAACGGCCTTGGCAGTGTACTCTCCAGAACTGGTTTCCCAATATAGCTGGCCCTTTCACTGGACAAAGCAGTAAGAGTCTAGAATTATTATCAGATATCTCAAACTTCTAGTTACTCAGGAATTAACCAGGAATTTTACCCAATATGTTTTTTTCTGAAGGACATTTCTCTTTAACCTGCCCTTTTCTAAAACTTGTTTGCCTTGTTTATACTCTTTTCGGCAGTATATTCATGATGTACAATGATGGTTCCCCCCTTTTTTCTGCTTTATGGCTGGTACATAACCTATCTGCAAAAACTAGGAGAATATTCCTTGTCTGTTAATGTCTTATTGGAAGAGAAAAGAAATAACCCCCATTTAGACATTAGAAAAAGGGAATATTACATGTAGCATCTCTTGACATGGTTTAAAGGGGGTTTTTGCTGTTACTTTAAAGTTCCCAACTCCTAAGTCAGAAGGTAGAAATTAATTCCAAAGATATTATCAAGAAGGGAAGAAAACCTGAATCTTGCAGTTATTGGTACTTACTATCAAGTTATGGCCAAGCCATAGTTACACATTTCTTAAAGACTGCTTGGACCATTTTGAGGCAAGGCACATGCAGTGTCACACAGGTCAGCAAGATGAAACTAATGAATGATGGGCAATAAGGAGGAATAAGAGCTGTATAAAAGGGAGATACGGCTCCAGTCTTGTCCTACATTTTGTGCAAGTTGCTCATTTTGGTTATGCTCCCCAAGAATATATGATTTCAAGCCAGTTATTAGCTTTGGTTTACATGTTATTAACTACTAAGCAATTCAAATAGTTAATAAGATAGCAACCATAAATTTTAAAAAAATGTTTCTGCTGTTAGGATTCAATTTGCAGCATTAAAGGTCTTGCTTAGTGCTTCAAAACTGTCATAACTGTTGTTTAAAATTTGCACTGTGCCTAGTGCTTTAATTACCTTTCCTTAAAGCTGTCTGTAAGTAAGAACAGTAGGAGACCATTAGGGTCAAGATCAGCTGTATAAACCATAACTCCCACCCCAACCTAAACTATCAACATCTCCAGATGTATAAGGATTTCTGAAGCAAAAACCCATTGTTCTCAAAATAAGGCAAGTTCAGCTGACCATTTCACATGTTCTCTAGGCTACACTGCACAGTAAATTCCTCCACCTGAACAGCTCCTTAGGGGTTGTGGGGCACCTCCCCAGAATTAAAATTATTTCCAACTTGTCCGTATAACAAGAGAAATCAGGGTAGTTAATTTTCATGTAAACATTAATATTCAGCGGCCAGTCTCTGGCGATTACAGCAATCATTCTAGAAGATGAGAGCAGCTGCTCTAAAGAGCTGGGCTGTTTTTCTACAGGGTAGACAGTCACTTATCTCACTAGGCACTAAGCCTAATAAGATCCCTGCTAACTGTGCAGGATCAGGGATCCTGACTGGAGCACATTTTGTGGAGAGAGAAAAAGCAAGTTGACCGCTGGCAGGAATGATAAATATTTCACAGACTAGAAACACTTCAAGTTGTTGCTAGGTCATGCCAAGGTCTTGGATACAGGTACTGATGTCATGCAGAGATGACCTGTGCCAGGTCAGGCACCACAGCCTCCCAGGGACGGTCCCCCTGTGCACTGTAACTATGAAGCAGTCTCAACAGGTTTCTCTTCAACACATCAATCCCAAAACACTCCCTGTGCAGCTCCCAGCTCCTGTCTTTGTCTAAACTTGGATGAATGATATTGCTGGATTTAGAGCAAAAACACACTGACATAAAGCAGCATTGACCATTTCATGTTCGGCGAGATGTTGGTATGAAGGCATACGGTACACTAAATGTTGCACACAGGGATGGATGCAGCCATGCTACATCAAGAATTACAGACTAAAGCTTAAGACCATTCCTAAATATTTAGAAAAGCCTGGCAAATTTCTTAGTCTCAAAGATCTTTTTGTAGTATGGCAGCCTTGAGCAAAAGGCCAGAAGCATCCTTCAGTTCTTATATTCACTCAAGAAAAGCAAGTGTGCAAATTCTATTACATGTAAATAAGGCATTTGACTATATTGACAATGGTCTGTAAGTCTAGATACAGTTTATTATCTGTTTTATCAGCATAATAACAGAAAAGACACCCTGATGTTGACATGAGCTATACAGGAAAAGGGAAAAAAAAAATCACACTATACAGAATTCAAAGTTTAGAAGGTAGGCTGTTCAAACTTGAAAACGTTATTTAGTGATACACAATGAAACAAATAACTTGCATTCCCCGTTTCCCAGTTAATGTTTATTGATTAAGCTTTCTTTGGAAGAAAGCTATTAGCAGTGCATATTCTTGGACAAGTGCTTAAAGCAAGTGTTGTAACATATATCTAACCATTTGTTCAGTGAAAAGCATTTAGAAGGAATTGTTTTCCACTCTTTTGAGGAGGGAAAAAGTGGGAGTCATTTGCAACAATGCAAGCAGAACAAATTGGAAAAAATGCATTCTATTTTATTGGGTTATAAAAACAAATCATTGCCTAAGTTCTATAGAGGTACAGTTACTATCTTCAGCCTTACATTGTACTGGTAAAGTCACTTCATTTCTAAACTTCAGAGAAAGTTTGGAAAAAACCCAACATTCTCTAGTGCATCAGAAATAGGTGTTAAATTATAAGTACATTAATTTTGTGCAACAGCCCATTTACCTGTAGCTCCTTTGAAATTAAACTACCCTTAAGCATTAGCATTTCAGTCGCTGTATTTTATTTATGGATTTAGAGCAGCCCTGAGGAGGAAGACTTGGGGGTGGTGGTTGATGAGAAGCTCAACCTGAGCCAGCAACATGCACTTCCAGCCCAGAAAACCAACCGCATCCTGGACTGTATCCAGAGAAGGAAGAGTGGCCAGCAGGTTGAGCAAGATGATTCTGCTGTACTGCCTCCAGCTGTGGAGTCCCCAACATAAGGACATGGACCTGTTGGAGTGAGTCCAGAGGAGGCCACAAAGATAATCAGGGTGCTGGAGAAGCTCTCCTATGAAGAAAAGCTGAGAGAGTTGGTCTTGTTCAGCCTGGAGAAGAGAAGGCTCTGGGGAGACCTTATCGCACCTTCCAGTACCTGAAGGGGCCAACAAGGAAGCTGGGGGGACTTTTTACAAGGGCCTGTAGTGACAGG
>NW_010269893.1:27186-39530 GCF_000690775.1 Eurypyga helias
GTCCCTGCCCATGGAATTGGGGGCAGGGAGGAGAAGGCATAGAACTAGATTATCTTTAATCCCTTGGTCCCTTCAAGCCTAAACCATTCTATGATTCTTGCAAAGCACAGTTTTCATCCTGAATAAATCAAGAAACAAAATTACAAAGGATTATTAGACAGTTATTGCTGTAAAGGCATTAAGCAGCTGATTATCCTCAAGCTAGTCAAAATACAGCACTGTTCTCACTGCTCCTCTTTCCTTCCCACCTTTCAAGAAAAGGAATCTAATAAACAGCACGACTGTATACAGTGTCTTTATGGTCATCTCTGGACATTCTCTTATGACGTTTGCTTGAAATAATTGCAGGCTTGTATCCCAACTAATATTTTATTGCTAATTGTAGTTTGGGACATGATGTTTGCATCCACACTGCAAGGATGTTTGGATAAAGTTATTAAGGTCTAAGAAACTGTAATCATCAAGAAGGTACTCAATATTTGCTATATAAACTTGCAAATTCAAAGAAACAAAATCCTTAAATACATAAAATATCACTACATATACTCTCAGCAAGTAACTTTCTTGGTCCAGAGTCCACAGGTATACATTTTTGGAGAAAAAGTAGTAATCTGACAGTTTTCTACTTGGTGAGTTTTACATGAAGTAATTAATGCACAATACTTCTTGTAGACTTTTCTTCAGAACTTGCAACATTTCATCTTCGTATTGAGAACAAGTAAGTGTTCTTTAATATATGTTGAGTCACCACTGATACATTATAAACAGCACAATCTAAAGATCAGTATATTCAAGTTCTCCAAGAAAGCGTAAAGGAAAGTTAGCTTTAAATATCAGGAGAAAAGGAAGAGTCAGACAGATACTGAAAAGACTATTTAAGAGTACAGAATTATCTCAGGCACCATCTCTCAGTAACACCTCAGCTGCTATTCTGATGAACCTTTTGGTTTTTACCAACCTTATGTCAGAACAAATTACTGTAAAAAGACAGCTTTACTTAGGAAAGTGAGTGTGGAAATAGAATATTACTAGGAATTTTGCATCTTCAATAGTATTCAAAAACCTGTCTGTAAGCTTTCATTAAGTACAACACAGGAAAGGAACTCTTGCCCAAGATCTATCTGACCTTAAAGTCCCTGATAGATTATTTTGCTATTTCTTTAAAATAAGTCTCGATAAAGTCCCACTCATTCATATTCCCCCTACCCCAGGATTTGATTCAGGTTAATATATGTGCTTTTTAACAAAAGGGAACAAAAATGCCTATGCCAAGAGTCAAAATACAGATAAGCCTTTTCAGAACATCAAAGCATTTGACAACCTTAATCCCAAACATTTATCTTAAGGTCAATGGCAAAATATATTTTTACATTCTCAAACGCATGAGACGAAGCTTAAACTTTGCAGAACAGCAGGACTTATCCCCCTGTGTGATAGTCACAAATTTTTCCACTGAAGGTCACACCACCCACTAACAACAGGATCTTAGCAACAAAGCTAGGTACTCCCCATCAGGAACTTCCTTACAGTACAGGTACAACAGTCACAACAATGCATCAAAACCATCTTTAATTAGTTTCTTAAAAAAGCCCTGAGAGTCACGCAACAGTGACGTGGAGATGACTAACCAAGTCAGGATCCCAGAGTGCCTACCATTCACACAATAGGCTGGAGCCCATGCCCTACAAGGTAGCCCCTGTAGAGGTGCACACCAGGTGTTATCTTTACCTGCAGATAACCTGAGCAAAATGTAAAAATATCAGCCATAAATCACCTTACCTTGACTTTGTTGTGATGAAAGGAGCGATACCCTGTGAACTCAGCTGTACTTGCCTTTTTCCTAACATCCAACACACCAAAGATTTTGCCTACAGCACAAACACCGTCACTTCAGATACCATCTCTAAAACTCATGCTGTAGGTCTTCTCTTCTTTGAATAGCTGAACCTCTAATCACAGGGTACAAAAGCAATCTAACAACTTACCTAGAAGACCAGAGTTGCAGCTCAGATTCTGTTTTTCAGGACATGTTCTATTGCTGAAGCAGAGAGCCCAGCCACCTCCTTCTAGAAACCAAACCGACCTGCTTTCTTTCTACCCCTTTATAGAAATCACCTGGCTCATTCCCAGCTGGATCTGATGGCAAAGCCAGCTGGCTCCTTAGACTCCAGCTCCCGCTAGTCCACAAAGCAGATCAATTGTTACATTTATAAACTCAGAATAATGTATTTATAGGTTTGAAAGTGTTTTATTATTATCTGCAAATGCTTTCACTCATAAAAACCTTTCAAGAGATTGGTGGATGAAGTTCCCATGTTCTTACATGCACTTAAAATTTCAGAAAACCAACCTAAAAGACTGTTGGTGGACAGCAAAATAAACTTAGGAGGAATCATGGTTTTCACCTAAGACTTCCTTTGGTCTTTGCAAAGATAGTTCCATAAAAGTAACAGCAAATAGACAATTGTTAAAGTTCAAAGAAAACAGTAGCTGAACTTCACACAGACAATGTCAGGAATGAACTAATGAGTCACTGGATGCTCTTATAGCAAATAAATCCTAAGATTATGGATATGACAGATCTCCTAATCATATTTTACTATTCCTCCTAAATATTCCAGGCTATTTTAAGACATAAAAGGAGTAGGAAGAGCCTCCCTTAAGTGTATGAAGATGATTTTGAAAGATTGTCCCTACTAAATGTTAAGACCAAAGGTTTTATTAAAGGGGGGTGGGGTGTGTGGAATGGAGCCAGAGAAAGCAAAACCTGTGCACAGCACAGGAATCAAAGGGAACAACATGCCTCAGAAGGATTTTTTCTCTGTGAGGGAGCAGATGAAGGTCTAATGCCTTTGAATGGGTGCAAGGGTTTGTAGAAGAGACAGAAAATCACAAATGGAGGGACAGAAAAAAAATAGGTAGAAAAGTGGATGTTTCTGGGAAATTCATGAAAGAAAAACATTCAAAGCTCCATGGTGTCACAGAGAGCCCATCATCTCTCAAGAAAGAGGGAGGACACAGGGGTGAGTAATGCAAAGCAGAAAACTTAAGAAAGGTGGTTATCTATTGGGCAACGCTTCAATGCATACCTCAAGTTTTCAGGGTAAAAGCAGATCTGACAGTAACTTCCCCAGTCTTCCTGTCTTTGGTGAAAGGCAACTGTCACTTTTCCTCCATTATAAGTAAGTGGAAGGCTGACTCTTGTGAATGACCATGAACTTCACTAGCTTCAGATCTTGGGCATCTCATGCAATATGGAGCTACTCAGTATAAATTTATGTTGGATTTATTTAATTTTTTTTAGAAAACACACTAACCACCTGTACTTCCCCATGACAATCGCACCATCACTTACAAAGTTACATTTAAATATGTCTTGAAAAACAAAGGCATAATATAGTGATGTCTTTAGAAAATAACACAAAGGAAACTTTTCCTATATGCTTTCAGCAGAACTTTTTATAAAAGTTTTAAATGTATCTGAGCTTTGAAAGTGTATGCTTATTCAGGCACAGAGGAAAACATACAGGTAGATTAGTGGGGGTCCAAAATCTTTATGTTTACATTTTTACAAGCCAAGAAACTGAAAAGAAAAAAAAAAAAAAGACAAGGTCGCACATTTCGAGATGTAGCTTGGTGACAAAGTGACTTTTTTAGAAAGAGGGACTTCTGAAATCTCAAACACATTCATTCCATAGTCTGTATTCAAAGCAAATTTGCCAAGCTCTTGCACAAAAGAAGGTGTACAATCAGCCAGCTATACACTGTTCATTACTGATGCTATTTCAGAGAGTGGGATCTTTAAAAGCAAATGCTGTCATGGAAAGATGCATTTATTTAGAAGCCATTAGAATATTTGTCTCATCTGTTCTTTCATATCCTCACCTGAGCTCAGTCTGTTTAAGAACAATGCAATCAGTCAAGTTGTTTAATAATGGAAGATTCAAAATCTTTGCAATAAATATGTCCCCAGGCTATTCATTTTCTGATAAAATTTTCCAAATATGAATCAAAGCAGCAGAAAACAAAAAGACTCAGAGATGTCTGAGCAAACTAATAATTTTAACTCAAATGTTATCTATCTTGTGCGGTCTATTTACTTTTTAGTCTATCAGAACCACACACAAAGATTTCCTTAAGAGAACCAGTAGAAATTATTTAATGCCAAGCTAGATTGGAAATTTATCAATATCTTTCTGAATTAAGGATAAGGGAAGGGGAGGAGGACTTTTTCCAAGACGACTTGCAATCTTAGTGGATGTCAGCACTTGACGGAAGCAAGCAGTGGCAAATACTTATTTAGGTATGGCAAAAAGTCATGTCAAAAAGTCGTCTCATTCACCAAATCAGCATAAATGTCCATGAAAAGTGTAAAAAAGGATTAGAGCAAGGGATGCTGGACTTGACAGCACACAGACAAATGCATGCATACCATTTGGCCACCATGGAAGACAAGCTTTCCTTTAGCTATTTCCCCTCTACTGTTTGGAGCTCTGTTTCTGCTCCTTCTCCAGCATGGATCTGAAGCACATTTTGGATAAGATTATGTAGATAACTCCTCTGTCCTTCCTGATGACCGATGTCATGACTTTTTCTTTCCTGCAGAAAACAGATCTAATTACTCATGAGCTATAGATTGTTAGACCTGGGGAGGTTTTACATCAGGGAGGAGGCAACTATTCACTTCAGCAAGTTCTCATTAGTTTTGAAACTATGGCCAAGATGACAATGACTCTCCTCAGTGAAGAAGACTGAGCCCCACAGACTTCAGTAAATCTTCAACAAATCTGGATCAGAACAAAATCAGCTCATTTTTACTGAGGCAACACCCTAGGGCAGGGGATGAAGTTGCTCGTTATCAAAATAATTCTGGTAGCCTACTAGCAGGGAATGACGCTCTGGGTTTTCTAGGCAGGAGTCTGACTGAACAAAATGTTCATAAAATATCCAAAGGGAAAGACTGTTGTAACGTCACAATGTGTTATGGGACATAGTTTACCTCTTGCAGTTAACATCATTGCTTACTTGTGCCCATTCCCAAGGATTTTGAAATGTCTGCGTGTGACTCTGGCAGAGCAAAGGCACAGCTTCTTAGTACTGATAATACGGAAGGGAGTTCTTAATCCTGAGTAGGGGATTTCCTTTCCCCTGTTCTCCACAGCCTTCTTGTCCTCAGCTGATATGGTACATTATATATTTTTTTAACTTTATTGTTATTTCCCTACTTGAAACTTACCCTCTATAAAAAACTAGCAAAATGGTATAGGTAAATATAAGTGAGCTGCAAGAGATAAGAAAGCCAAGAAGCCACCTCACCTGCTAGTATTTTTGCTCTTCTATGCCTTTTTGTTGTTGCAATTAATTAGATGGGAAGAAGAGACTGTTGACTACCAATAGTATCTGCAGTCCTTAGACAGGGGACACTCCATCTTTGGTCAAGGCTTCCAAATGCAACTTTAATAGAAATAATTCTAGCAAAAAAGACAGCAAAAATAGAAGCAAATAGAAATAAACAAACAAACAAAAGATGATGTACAAAGGGACAGAGACAAACAATTACAGAAATGGCACAACATGGTCCACCCAAATGCCCATATAAATTAGGAAAAAGCACAAGAAAGTGGAACACAGCAGAGACTAGTCCCTACCCTTTTCTTCAACTAAAATTGTTTCAGATTGTGTTGAAGCGAAACAAAAGATATTTTCTCTCAAGTGAAGGCTGGCTTTCCCTCTTCAGAGCTGAATTCTGTTTCTGTCACTTTGGTACTTGTTTAAGTAGACAGTAAGTTGGGGTTTTTTTTGCCATTTTCAGAAGCCATCCCCATGCCACTGAGTTTTTTATCAGGACTGACACACCTCTACAAGCACTGCTGACATCAATAATTCTCATGATCAGTACTTTTGCAAAGCATTTCTCTTTGAGGAGAAAGATACTTTATTTTTTCATTAGTAAGCTGGGGTCTGAAGTTGTTTATTATATTACTGTTTCACATGCTACAACAAGCCTTTTAGCTGGAGGTATCAGATATATTTGAATAATGTGCTGAGTAAGGGCACTCTTACCTGTAGCTGTAAGCATAAAGTACACCAATTGGCACCTGTAATTAGCATTTCTTCCTTTAGCTAATCAAACTCATCCATTTCCAGTTGCATACTGTTCTGATACCAGTCTCTGTGTGTATGTATGCAAGCGTGATCACAGCAGCTGACAGAACAGCAGCACCTGGCCAAGTGGAAAACACAATTTCCAGAATATAAAAACATTCATTCCGAGAGACAACAATCTGCCTAAAGAAGTAATCTGTTAAATGTAGTTACCTAGTAATTTAGCAGTGAAAATAATCAAGATTTCTCTCGTGGCTCTCATCTAAAGGCTCCGTCAGACCCTTATGCTCTTTGTCATAATTAAGAATAGATTTGATACTTACTAAGGGATGACATATCCACCCAAGCTCTTAGGCAGTTATCACTTTGCATGAATAATTGTAGTTCATAGTCTGTAAACTTTAGAAAAATATTAAATATGGAGGACATCTTTACTTTAGAAGGAAGGAGGGATTCTGTCGGTTTCTGTAGTTTTTCACTACACGAATATACACATTGATATATGTTGCCTTGAAGAAAGTTATAAATCAGAATATAAGCATCCTTTTCCTCCCTTTCAGCTGTGTGTCATATTCAATTTTCACATTCTGGAAACTCTGAAGTGAATTTGTCTGGAAACACTTAAGTTTTGTGGGTTTGTTCTGTGTCGCTTCCCATCTCATTTTTCTTTTCCTGTCCATCATGAGACAACTAAATGCTTTTTAAATTCTCAGTCTCTTTCTTGTTCTTCAGGTACGCACTGCTGTACACATCCTTTCCCACCCTCTGTCCACAGAAGTTGTGGCATTTCCTTTTTCCAAGAGGAAGTCTTGACCTCGACATTTTTCTTTGGAGAAGAGTAACCCACCATGGCCTGCCCCATATACCATGCTAAATCTGCTGTGGGGCATGCTTTAGCTTAACCCAGTGGTCTCTGTGATGACAGCAGGCTTGAAAACATGAAGTGTAAAAGTGTTATGTACAGAGGATAAACTTCTTCTGTCTGTACACAGCAATGAGGTACACACATTTCATTAAGCAAAAGTGATCGTCTGTTTTCCTAAGCAGCAATCTTCATTCTCACTTAATGGTCAGAGTTTAAAAGAAGAGAGTGTTTTGATTAAAGGATGCAAACAATTGGTCTGATTTTGAGGGATGCTGAGCACCTGGTGCTGCAAACCACAGATGGTCCGTCACTGCCCCTTCTGAACTGCTCCACTGACCCTCGTTAAGGGCACACCACAGCACACTACTGTGATGGCTGTGCGAGGCAAAGTCAACGAGGCTACATTCCTTACTCTCTAGGCACCATAATGTCAATAGTAACATCATAACCCTCATCATCTAACTGAAGTTAGTTTGGCAACCACATATCATTTTATCCCAAAGGTGTAGGTGTTTATAGCAAAGTAGGAAAGGCAAGAGCTGTGAAGCATCAGTCCCTAGTTCATCCTGGAACTCAGCAACAGCTCCTAAAGGTGGCTCTGGTGTCAAACATCGGCAGCTGCACTGCAGGTTCAGCAAGCTCCTTCTCACCTCTCCTGTTTACGAAGCCACGCACTGAGCACTCTCACACGGCTTTGAGGGGGTCTTGTCCTTGAGCTAAGCCTGCTCCAAATCTCCGTGTCACACGGATTCAGTGTCCCTTATACACCATACAAGCTAGTCAGGGTAGGTACAATAGACAGATATGCTCAGAAAGCAGAGAGAAAGAGTAAAGGGGTTTAAAAAAAGGGAGAAGATGGTCAACTAGAGCTCTCCTAGGAGCAGAGCAGTAAAAATTGTATGTATCCCCTGCAATGTTGAGTTCTTGCCCTGATAAATGTCTCTGTCAAGGAGGAGCTACTTCTCCAAGACAGTGCGGCCCTTGAAAATAAACAGCCACTTTTATACTCACCTTTCATAAACTCAGTGGGAGGAAATCTCTTCTGGCAGCACTATCTGCCACATTAATTCCTTACATCAGTTTAAGCTGTTTTGCCTTGTGCTTGGTGCCTTTAGTTACCTCTAGTAAACACAGTCAGGGCCTCTTCTCCACCCCCTAGAGAGCAAATGCTCTGTGGCCAGGGGTGTCTCTGACTGAGGGCATGGTGGGACCCATCCCCATCACAGCTAGAGAAACCTCACTAAAACCTTTCTCTGTCAACCTTATGGCTGACACAAAAGTGGTGGGATAACACAATGGAGGTAAGGTAACAAGGAGGTACAGGGTAACAACAGAACCAGCAAATATCGAGTTACAACAGGTAGCAGCTTGCTACCACTCATAACTAGTTTCTACAGTGTGTTTTTTCTTGGAGGGGTGGGTGGGTGGTCAGCACTGCAACCAGTTCACAGAGCTCCTGTACCATCCCACCCATGAGTGTCATACAAACCCTCACTCTGGTCCTGTATTTTTACTGGAGAGATGTAGCTCTGTACATCTGTGCAGGCATACTCTGAGCTGGGGAATGAGAAGGGAATAGTAGCTACCCATTAACCTCATCCTCATCCAGCTGCAGCACCGAAGTGGGAGCTTTACCATGCTCTTTACCAGTATGCTATTATGCTCTTTCAGAACAAAAGCCTTTCTTTTCTCAAACTCATGCCTGGAAAGGAGGAAGTATATGAGGAAAAAAGCCTAGCATCCTGGTTAACCTCCAGGCCTGTGGATATGATCCAGGCAGAGGGGAAAGGTGGCTGCCAGCAAACCCCAGCCACCAGATTTATGTTAACGAATGGAAAATGAAGAAGCAGCAAGGAACAACTAAAGCTTCTTAACATCCTTGGAAAGAAACATCCCAGAAAGAAACAGAGACTGCAAACAAAAAAATGTCACAGAGGAAACACAAATTTTTCACCTAATTTATTGTGTGAGGGGAAATTAAATGTGATGAAAAAGCCCTCAGATTTTCAGATGCAGCAAGCCTGTAGAATCCAGGACAGTGGCTTACAAACCAGCTCCAGTCCTTCTTTCCCTTCTTCCTGATGTGAGGCAGAGTTTGCAGACAAAGAGGAAAGCAACGTGGACTTTATGGCTGGATACTGGAATTTCAAACACTGTGGTAAACTGAGGATTCCCTGCCCCACTCTTCTCCCATGTCATCTCATCATCTACCATATCAGGTCTGGGAAGGTAGAGCTGAGATGCTGGAGAGGCCATGAGCTGGCAAGCACAGGAATGTAATTCCATAAGTCACATCTCTTCTGAGGCTCCGAATGCACACTGCATGGCAGTGCTGCTTCTTTTTATCTCCCCCCTTCCCCCCCCAAACATCAACCCCCCTCCGAATGCAAAGAGCTGAGAAAAGCTGCCTTTTGAAATGGAGGGTGACTGTGACTCATGCCAATCTTACAGAGTCTTGCTGATGTCTTCAGACCCAGATGTTCTGATTTGGTTTGTGAAGAGTTTATAGTAAAATGGACAGAAATCCCTATTGGGGTTCTCCCGACCACAGACATACTCTGAGAATCATACTTGGAAAATTGTCTCTAAACAGATTTCTGAGATGCTGGTGACTAAATGTCAGCCCAAGGAAGAAGCTGGGACTAGCATCATCACTGCTGATGAGCATTGTTTAGAAACAAAAGATAGGGAACATACTCTTGAATTCAAGGAACCCTATTTTTGTATTGTTCATCTAAGACAGTGTTTCTCTCTGCGTCGTCTCTCAGAAAGGGACTGAAATGTACGTCACAAAACTCATCAGTGTTCTGCACCACAGCCCAGCCACCATACCAATTTTTTATTTGCTTAGTTTTCATCATTCAAACAACTCATTATTATTATTATTACTATTACTGTTATCATAGTATCTTGGAACCTGAGTCCAGGATCAGGACTTCAGTGTGGTAGGTATGGTGGAAACTCAGGGAAAAAAAGACTATCTCAAAAACTTGAGATTTAGTTACATAAGAAACGCAAAACTTCTTCCTCCAGTAAATGTAGTGGCCCTGTAGGCAGCTATTGCCTGTCATTGACCTAATTTCTTTTCAGATGCAGGGGATAAAATAGTTTTCTCTAAACCAATGCAAATATCACTTAAGCTAAGTAAAACTTTCCCAGTGCTGCTTGAGTTTCAGTTTGACATACACTTTTTCTAAGCAGAGTTTTATAACAAAGAAGAAATACTTTTTTCATAAGCCCAGTGACGAGGTGTTCCATAGAACAGTTTGCTGGAAGGATAGAGTGTACGCCAAAAGAACAGGTATGTTCAGAAAGTGTCTGTAGCCACTCTTACAAAGAAGATCCCTCAAGGTGACTACATACAAAGGCACAGATAGCATTCTGAACTTGTACAGCCTATGCTTCAGCAAGATGAGAGGGTGTACCAGCACAAGGATGTCTCTGTATTCCCCAGACCTTATACACTTTTCCTAAGTACCCACAGCCAGCTCTCCTCACAGAAAAGATAATGGACTCAGAAGGACTTTCTGCCTGACCCAGTATGACTGTTCCTATGCGAAAGAACACAACAAAAAATTTACTCTGAAAAATAAGCTCTAAATTGCTACCTATTACAATCAAAACAGAAACACACACAACCCCCCCACCCCACCCCTGCCTTGCTACCATCAAAGCTATTGCTGTGAGGCACACCAGCTGATCAAGATGCCACTACACTGAGTAGGGGACAGCTTTACTCATGAAGTAGAATCTGAGGATGAGCCACAGAACACGTGGAGTAGCAATGAGCAAACCTAAAGCAACACCACAGGAAGCAAGAAGTCCTAAGGAGATATTTGAAGAAGGAGCTGGAGAGACTACTTGCTCACACTGTGACACCCAATGCCCTTGCACACTGTTTTGGGAATTACTAGAGAATTTCTGCCACCGTCAATATCACTCAAACAGTTTTTCCTAGGAGAAAATATTTTTTAAATGTTTATAGGCAGTGCACAAAAATCATATACCAAATTGTCAGTTCTAGAGAGGCACTTTCACATTCCCGTTAGACTGAGTGTAACGGCATCAACCTGAAGCCAGATGCTGACCATAGAGCGAACGCAGGTTAATCATGAACAGTCAACTCTTGATCATCAGCAGCAGTAGATGGAGCAGGACTGTTTTGTTTAACCTCTGCTGTATCTAAGGTCACTTGTGGTATAATTAAAACTTCATTCATTAACTCAAACAATAGCAGGAGATACTTGTGACTGGTAGCTGAGGGAGGAAAAGACTGTATTAACTTGTGCCAAAACCTGCAAAAGAAAAACCTATGTTCAGCTCGTATAAAACTGGAACTTAAAAAGCCGGCAGAAGGCAAGTCCTAAGCAGCCACCTCAGAACCTGTCAGATACCAAACGGTCCAGGGAGACTGCAGGGAAACTACAATGTGGCTGTGTGATGCAGGTAGGTGTTAGAGCTCCTATTGATAAATGGGGTTTTTGCCTTTTGGAATAACCAAAGTTATAAATTAACTTCCAGTACTTTCAGCTTTTTAAAGCTTTTGTGGAATAAAAGTTTGCAATGGTATGTAGGGGTTGGTTTCACCAGAACACATTTTAGTTTGCTTCAAAAACAAAGACTTGTATGAACAGAGGTCCAAGCAAACATCAAACATCATGAGCTAAAGGAATGGGTACT
Organism: Eurypyga helias; assembly: GCF_000690775.1. Lineage (NCBI taxonomy): Eukaryota > Metazoa > Chordata > Aves > Eurypygiformes > Eurypygidae > Eurypyga > Eurypyga helias. Next base: position 38,837 of record NW_010269893.1, read on the forward strand.
AGCTAGCTCCCAGGATTACTACGCACCAAGACAAAACATGGATCATGAATCTGAATTGTAAACAGCAGGTAGGGGAGCCCAAAGCACTGCTTGCAAATAGGTTGTCTGTGTGGTACTTGGCCTCCCCAGATGATGGGCTAGAAGGAACCACTGAGATGTGGTGAGTGTGGATGCTGGTGCTGAGTGCCGAAGGAGAGAGAAGACACAGAGTAGATGTGTGAGACTGTTGGTGGGTGCCAAAGAGCCAGGGCTCAGCCCAGGGACAGCGAATCTGTTACCTCCCCGGCATCCCTAAACGCATCCCTAAGGACATCCCTAAGGTATCGCTCGTGTCAGAATCTCCTGGTCCAAACATACTGCTCTGCACGCTGCCCCTTTGCCACTGCAGAAGGACTGAGCGCATACTTGCCCACCTTCAAAGCACATTACATGCAGCTTCGCACCTCGGCCTCACAGCCCCGTCGTAACATTTTGGAGGAGGCAAGCAGTCTCATCCATGCGCGTGCACTTCTGAGGATCCAAAATCCCACAGAAGTAGGCTGCTTGAACCAGACCTTCCCCTTCTTCCCCCCAGAAGGCACAGACGGAAAAGAGGACGGCTACGCAGCAGCCTTTCCACCCGATTTAGGACACGCCGGGGCTCCCCCCACCGGGAGGGTGTCACGAGCGCGGGGCATCCCCCGGCAGGCACCCC
>NW_010269894.1:0-1583 GCF_000690775.1 Eurypyga helias
GCTCAATGCAAACACAGAAATACTGTGCTTCAGTACAGCCAGCCTGGAGAAGAGAAGGCTCCAGGGAGACCTTACAGCACATTCCAGTACCTGAAGGGGCTACAAGGAAGCTGGGGGGGACTTTTTACAAGGGCCTGTAGTGACAGAACAAGGGGTAACGGGTTTAAATTGAAAGTGGGGAGGTTTAGATTGGATATCAGGAAGAAGTTCTTCCCGGAGAGGGTGGTGAGGCACTGGAACAGGTTGCCCAGAGAAGCTGTGGATGCCCCATCCCTGGAAGTGTCCAAGGCCAGGCTGGATGAGGCTTTGAGCAACCTGGTCTAGTGGAAGGTGTCCCTGCCCATGGCAGGGGGGTTGGAACTGGATGATCTTTAAGGTCTCTTCCAACCCAAACCATTCTGTGATTCTATGACATGTAAAGCCACAGAGAACAAAGCAGTTTGTCCCGTGGAAAGGGGGAAGACTAAGAGTTTGATGGAGTTTCTTGGAGCTCTGCACTGAGGAAACCTGCCTCAGCTATACACTGGCCGGGGTGTGCCAAATCAAATATTGAGTGAAGGAGCAAAAGAAGATTTGGGGAACACACACTTCAGCCTACCTGACCAAGGGATCATAACAATGTCCAGAGACACGAGGGACAGACAAACCCTGAAGGAAAACTGTCGGGCACCTTCCAGGCCAACGAGATTGACCTCAGCATAGCCCCAGTAGAAGAGGATGGCTCTGAGCATGGTACTGCCCTCCCACTCAGGTCCCAGCAGCCTGAAATGACCTGGTCAGTCTGTCTTTGTGTTCAGAATAGGCATATTGCAGAGTCATTCTCACTGAAAGCACCAGCTCCAGGGATTGACGTGACGTGGTTGTCTTTTCAGCACAAAAAAAATGACAATGATACTTGGGATAGATCTTGACTTACTCTGGATGGTTAGATCCAACTTACCCCCCAGGGAACATTGCCGATGAGTGTTTCACTCTTGGCATGTTCTTCACCAGGTTGACTGCTTGTATGTGCCCAGAAGAACATGGGTAGGAATGTGGCCCTCTGACCCAAACAACAAAGCAATACAAGCCCCATAGCTTCTAGAAAAGTCATGGAGAGGAGAAAGATTGAAGGGAATATGCACATGGAAAGGACAGTTTTAAAGGAATGCAGGGGTATGTACCGGTGGTTGGAAAATCAGAAGCAACTTTTAAAACAGCAGAAGACGTGGAGACAAAGAAAGGCTGAGAAGCTTGCAGCAATGTACCACAGTGCACAAACAAACTAATGAATGAAGACTGCAAGACTGAAAGATTGCAAGACCGATATGACCCCCCACCCTATCTTTGTCTTTCAACAGTTCATATGTTCAAAACGAGGACATCCAGGACTTCACAATGAGTATTCTTCTAAACCAGCATTAAAAAAAATAGCAAAAAAAACCACTCAGGATATAAGCACTGACCTATAACTCCAATTTACTTCATACAGTACTAAAAACAAGGAATGATTTCCCTTCAATCCACCAAGTATCTCAGGGTGCTTTGTCATTATTAACTACATTTTAGATGTCAGGGCAAAGATATCTATTCCTATATAGGAA
>NW_010269895.1:0-9260 GCF_000690775.1 Eurypyga helias
TTTTGATCATGGAGAGGTTTACATGACAGCGGGTCGGCTGGTGACAGCTGGCATTCAGCTGTCTCAAAGGGGCAAAAGGACTCTCGCACATGAACTGATAGGGCTCATAGACTGGGCTTTAAACTAGGTTTGAAGGGGGAAGAGGGTAAAACCTCTAGTGACTCACAGATGCGCAGAGCTCATTTTTTTCCCCACCCAGAGATACTCATCACTTCACACTTGCCAGTTTCCACAGGGTTCTACAATGGCATCATGACCGTGGTGGATAGAGGACATGCAACCAATGTCATCTACCTGGACTTGTGCAAAGCCTTCGATACCATCCCACACAACATCCTTGTCTCTAAGACAGAGAGACATGGATTTGATGGATGGACCACTCAATGGCTAAGGAACTGGCTGGATAGTTGCACTCAGAGAGTTGTGGTCAACAGCTCGATGTCAGTAATGAGTGGCATTCCACAGGGATTCGTACAGGGATTGGTGCTGTCTAACATCTTTGTCAGTGACATGGGTGGTGAGATCGAGTGGACCCTCAGCAAGTTTGCTGATGACACTGAGCTGTCAGAGAAGGCTCCAGGAAGAAGAGAAGGCCTTATAACACCTTCCAGTGCCTGAAGGGGCTACAAGGAAGCTGGGGGGGACATTTACAAGGGCCTGTAGTGACAGAACAAGGGGTAACGGGTTTAAATTGAAAGTGGGGAGGTTTAGATTAGATATCAGGAAGAAATTCTTCCCACAGAGGGTGGTGAGGCACTGGAACAGGTTGCTCAGAGAAGCTGTGGATGCCCCATCCCTGGAAGTGTCCAAGGCCAGGCTGGATGAGGCTTGGAGCAACCTGGTCTAGTGGAAGGTGTCCCTGCCCATGGCAGGGGGGTTGGAATTAGATGATTTTTAAGGTCCCTTCCAACCCAAACCATTCTATGATTCTATGAAGTCAAACAAAAAGAGACACCCAGGTGTAACATCAGTAGACATGTTCTGACCTTGTCTGTCATGAGATTCTTGTAGATGTGAGGTTCAATTGCTTCCATTAACCTTTAAATACTACTTTTTCTTTTTCTTCTTTTCAACTAAATTTTAACTTTCTGTTGGAAGAAGAACATAACACAAAATTCTCTTTCATTGTGCTGTAACTCTCATTGTTGATGGGTCTAGACACGGAGTCTTACTCCCTCTGAAATATCTCCATTTCACAGGAGCGAGGCTACACCAGAGAAGCACCAAAGGTTGGAAGGATGCAGGGGCACCACTGGTCTGCCTTCCATCACTGCCCAGGCATGAGCCACATCAGCGACCCAAAGTAGCTCTTATGGCTCTTGGGAAAAACTTATCCTCTTGGTCTTTTTATTGAATTAATTCCTATTTCAGGCTGGTTTAACTATTCTAGGGCTGTATCAAAGTCAATACTTAGATCTCTCTTGGATACCTACACTTTAGGTTACATTTGGTATCTACAAATAACCTCAACATAAGCAGGGCCAACTGGCAGAGGTTTTTAAAGAAAACTCTGGTATTTCTCAGTGTGAAGAATGTTCTTACATAACATTCCTATAGGTTTTGGGAAGGGGATAAGTAGGAGGAATTGGAGTTCTTCCCACTCAGACTTGCAGGCTAATACCAGACAAGTCTGCAGCTGGAAACCCTATATAAGGGTTCTTATATATTGCATTTTTACTTCCATATGTCAGCTCTACCAAAACAGTTTCTCCATCAGCAAGATCTTGTTATTCATTCACATGCCACTGAAGTCTTACTCCTTTTTACTAGTCCCACAGGTGTCTAGAGGGCTACTAAAGGATGCTAAGATCATGCTTTCTCTAGATGGTTCCTTAATGCTGAAAAGTGGAAACCATCTCTGCTGAAAAAGAAGTTTCTCACTATGACTCAGTCATTGTGTAAAGCAATCGCTTGCTGCCTGCACCTTTTTATATGGAGAAATTTAGAAAAATCTACACACACAGCTCAGCAAGGGTCTGTAATTAGGGCCATTCCCAAGAGGCCCAGGAACTTGCAATGCACAATTTCTTCCTCATATTTGAGTTCTCTGGGGTCAGCCTGAGGAAACAGGCAAACAAAGGCTCTATGACCCAGCTGCACGTTTTGGTGTGTGACGATCAGAAACTCATGCCAAGTCAACAGCTGCAATTTACAGCAAAGTTTGCTACTGTAAACGAACATCTGAAGACACTTCGGTCATTTCAGTAATTTTTAAATTTTTGTCTCTACCACTTGCACAGGTGAGTGAAATTTCATTCTGTCACTTGAAGAAAAAAAAAAAAATTCATTTCCACTGGGGAGAAATAATCCTACATCTACAACTTCAGCTTTTGTCCCTAAATGTGTCCAGGTCACTTTTAAAGAAAGTAGGACTCAGCATGAGTGAGTGTCTTCTGATTCCTATTAAACAAATGCAAGTGAAGGCTTGGTAACCACATGAAAACTAAATTCAAATTTTATGGTAACTGGGGCATCTTCACCTTTTAAGCTTTTTCTAGGTGCATTTATGTTATGTACTACTCTAATAGACTGATAGAGGAACACCTCAGAAAACTCTTTTCTTACATCTTGCAACAACCAAAAGAAGAGGAGCTAGGCTTAAAAAATATTCAGCTAAGTGTTTTCATTTGCTATTGCTATTGGAGAAATTCTTTATTCTTCAGACTTCCAAGACACTTGTATGACATCTCCATGCGGTAGATTCGGTTTTATTCTAGCAAATTAAATGAAAAGGCAACCTGCAGAAATCTAAAAATATATGGTCCCGCTCTTATAAATATGAAGTTATTTCAAGTGGGTATGAGTTGCTTTCATCCCTCTATCCCTCTATGCATGTGTAATGTTTGCATTTTTCTTCCCTAGATTGCTTTTGGAGGAACTTCTATTTAAGAGTATAGTGCTGATTTGCTTGTAGGTTTGCCTGTCTGTTGTATAGGTGCCTTTCCTGGTGGTTTGGCAGGACTGGAACTCTATAGCATGAGAGGCTAATGGTTTTTCTGATGTCCACAAAAGAAGAGTGATGCATAAGCAGAGAGTCATAGACTTGACAGGCACAAAAGACCATGGGACTATGGAGTATTTCATGAAAGTCTAGGGAAGAAATCCTGTCTTCCTGCAGGGAAGCTGCATAAAATCACAGATTCTTTTGGCTGCCAGGGAACACTGTTGATTCACATTGAAATTGCCGTCATCCCAATCTCCCCAAGTTTGCAAGGGGAAGCCAAGAAAGAATCTCTGCCCTGAGCTACAGAGGACTCCTCACCTCTGTACCTGCAGGTATCCCAAATCTACACAGACAGAGCTGTAGCCAGAAAAGCTTCGGCCACTCTGCTCCACATAGGAATTGTCAGTTAATACCTCACCAGAGAGAATCCTCAGCTGGGCTGCAAAGCTGAAGCCCTGCTTGTCAGTGCTGCATCTCTGAGCGCTAGCTGTCCATTGGCAGCCAGTCTCCCTTGGACCCAGGGAATTATCTCCGAGGCAAGGACATGTGTTTCTTTCTCTGGTTCGGACAGGACCTGAGGCACTGAGGATGGCAGTGTGCAAACTCATAAAAACCCCTGAAAGCCTGAAAGAATTTTCAGTTTGCTATGCTATTGATAACAGCTGAAAATATTTTCTCACTGCATTTGTGTGTTCTTCCCTTATCCTCTTCTGTAGCTCTGGCTTCAGGCGCAACAATAGCATGACTGGTACCCTAACAATTTTTCTTTCATTAATTACCTTTCTGAGAAGTGTTTAGGGGAACAGCCATGTCTCGCTTAGCCACTCACATATTTACCTGAATAAGAGCTCCGGTCTGAGAGAGTATTTTGCATAAGCAAAATTAATCAGCTTGGTCCTGCTCTTGTGGTCATGAGGAGCTAAGTCCTTGCATGGATTTCAAGCAACGTGCAGAAGCTTTCCTATGAAAAAAAAAAAAAAAAAAACCACCACAATAAAAGTGAGCACATGGCTAAAACTTCTATAAAGCAGGAAATACTGGATAGCAAATGAACAGTAGTACCTTCCACTAACTACTGCGTGTTCTGTCAATCATTATTTTCTCCAAGCACAAAAGCAGTCCATTTCTTGTCTGAGTGTGTTTTGCTTTCAGGAGACATATTTTTCGACAGTATTTCCCAATTGTTAGATGTGCCAAACAGGTCAAAATCAATGTCACCACCCCATGAAGGAGCTTTAGAATTCTGCAAAATGCCAATGAAAAGTAATCAGGCACGGGGGACTAGGAGGAAGGGGTATTTTCACTGAAGATCCAGTCAGGAGCATACTCATCCCTCCTTTCAATGGTATTTCCTTTACAGTTGCTGAGATGTTTTGAAACATAAAGATTAATTATTATGGATACTTATGCACTGCGCATATCTGTGACAAACAACTGTCAAAGCTGTCAGCTTCTGCTACCAATTTATTTGAAATAAAAACTTCAGGTGAAATAGACCTTCACATGTCTGAGTAATTGTCTGTTTGAAAAGGGTTCTTATAAAAACAGATGTCACATTCTTAGCAAATCTCATTGTTTACTCTGGGCTGCAAGATCTGAATTTAGATTTTGTATCTGACTGCTGTCACCGTGATTGAAGTCAAACCATCCTGTTGTATCTTTTGTTTATGTACTGCAATCAGCTCCACAAACCTGTGCAACTTGAAACACAGCTAAAAACTGCTTTATATATGTGCTCCCTGGCATACAATTCTTTCTGTAAGATGGACTATACCAGTAATCTTAACTGACAGAAAGAATGCTAGCATTAGGTTTGCAAAAAAGTGCTCAAAAAGCAGGACAATATACCAAAAATGCTTAGAAAATTTACCAACTAGTGCTTCAACCATTATGAAGGCAATTCTGCAAGAAGGCACCTCAAATTGCACTCAGAGCTTATGTTTGGGGAAAAAATCAGCACGCAGTCAGTGAGAGAGAAAAACTGCGTGTCACTAGGACCTCTGCTCTGACAGGTCCTGGCACGCACAGTGCACAGGGAGCACTTTTTGAGAGAGGAGTGAGGAAGCTCAGCCTCCATGGTTACCTGGAGCAAGGATCAGAGCTGAAGTGTACTGCAGTGTCCTACACAGCGGTCCCCACCTGCACCCTGACACTAGTCTCAGGCTCCCTGTGGGAGTCCATGGGCATTCCCAAGGGGAACATTTCCCTGGGCATCTGGTGCTTCCTGGCAGCCCTGTACCTTACTGGGGACCTTGGAGCTACCCCTCAGAGGCAGCTAAGCCTTACCATTGGCTCAGTTTGGAAACCAAGAAGAAATATGGTATTCCAAAGTCTCTACATCTACATAAGAAAAGTTCACTGTCCTTTTAACACAAAAATAAGTAGCCAATTATCATTTGAGCTGCTTAGTTTCAACGGATGAAGGAGCTGGGAGAGCAGTCTGCTGTTACCAAGCAGAAGTCAAATGAAGCAGAGGTTTCTGTGCTGATAACCACAGAGTGTTACCACTTGGCAAAGGCACTAAGAGGATTTGATCCTCCTAAGTGCCAGTCAGAAGGGGAATGAGGGGTATGGCTGTCCAGATCCTGTCCTTGGACCCACCAAAGGGATGTTCATTCATCTTATTTTTCTCTCCCACACGTTCTCTCTCACCTGCAGGTGACAGATGTTCTCATTCCCACTTCAGATAAGGGTGTACCTGTTATCTGATGTCACCCTGCAGACTGGTTCTTAAGTGTATAGGGTGAAAATGAAGGATTTCTTTTAAAGGGGGAGAAAACCATACATGTATTTTTCCATCTGATTGCTTGTAACTACTAGAACCAGAGCCCTGTTGTCGCGGTGGAGCTCGCAGTGTCTCTAGCTATCTGCATGCACAGCTGTCACATCTGCAGGTATGCACTAGGTTGCTTACTCTTCTTTTGAAGTCTCCAGACTCCCAGCTGTTATACAGACTGATATTAATGGCTGTTAATTTGGACAGCAGTTTATGGACAGCCATCCAAACACATGGCACCCGCTACACAGCTTCCACCTCTGCCTTATAACAGCAACAGGCTCTGCAAGTGGGGAGCATTTTATTAACTCCAGTTCCTGCATCTCTGGGAGTCTAACCTATCTCATACAAACTGAGGGGATGGGAGAGGGAGAGACAAGGGGGGTATATAGGCAGTTGGGATAAATGGTGACCTGGCAAAGTCATAAACCCAGGCATGTATGTAAAAAGGAGTATTTGTGTACAAGACTGAACATCCGATTTCAAAGTGGTGTGCAAATTCCTGACAAGAAAATAGCACTTGCCAGCAAAATGCTCTTCCCACAGAAATTAGAGGCTGTGCTATCTGGGTAAGGATTACTCACTGTTTTCCTTAAAAAGAACAAGATTGGAATCAGGATTCTGTTATAAATCTTCATCCTTGTTGGTGAGTGCAAGTTTCAGTGGGAAATGCTCTCTTTCATAACGTTTGTGATTTAGGGGTGATGTAGGTCTTCGTGATGGCACAACAAGCCTTCAGAGAGCAGAGGCAAGTTTGTATGCTGTATAGAAGCTTCTTATCTCAGTCTTTGCTCCTGGATTAACATTCATATGAAAGCCCACTCTTGACTCATTTGGCATTTTAGCCTCATAAGGAATCTGTGTTACTTGTTAAAATGCTACTACATTTTCTTTCAAGCCTGATCATTCTCTGGTTTATTGTGCTCAGCCTTCTGTGATAAGTCTGTCCTCTTTAGCACAATGTGCAACCAGCAATTTTAATGTATAAAGATTACTTCGGCTGACTTACCCTTTGAATGAATAAAAGCTTTGTTCTTGTGTCTGGGAACTTTTTTAAAAGCTTATGTGCAGTCTAAATGTTTCCAGTATCATAGCAGTTTGGTTTTATGTTCCATGCAACAATTTTAATTGGAGTAGACTTCACGTTCAATTTTTAAATTATGGTGTTGGACTATAAGTACATCGACATTATCATTTCATTACCCAGCCTAATTTCTGAAAAATACTGAGTTCAAATCTTTGTAACAAGTGAGTTCTCTGAGGTCTCACACTGCATATCCTTACACTGGGTAGATACATTAGTGAGATTTAACAAAAGGCACCTCTTAAAACTAAACAAGGAACACTGTGCTAAGCTAAAGCTATATCCAGATAGCACTCCTGATATTTCAAAAGGCATCTCCACCACATTACTTAGTTCCTACTTCAAAAAGTATATGACAACTGATGACGTTAAGTGTAAAACATGAAAATATGGCCCCTGGCTTGCACAGCTGTTTATCCAGCAGATGCTAGCCATGGATGTAGAAGAAGTGAAGAACAAGCCAAAATTTCCAGCCATTTCAAAGGAGTCTCTGCTCCAAGTCCCCGAGAGCTGACAAGATGTGTTGTATGGTGCTTAGTCTCTGCAGCAAGATTAGGGCCAGAAATCCACCATATAACTAATCCAACATCAGTTGCACAGACAAGCTATTATTCTTTGAAATTAAAGTGTCTTCTCATCTCCATGTGGCTCTTTGATTCTTATTAACAAGTAGCAATGTTAATAAGGGTCTAGATATCATGCTGCAAATCTAACACTATGAGATCAGCCTCTGTTGAATAATATTGTGTCAGAGTTCACAGAAGGTTGCTGAGAGCTAGAAGACCCACAGACAGAGAAAATGGCTGCAACCAGGAAAGACCATTTTATTCTGTGCATAGGACAAAAAATAATGGACTTAAACTGTTATAGAGAAGATTTAAGTTGAACATAAGGAGAATGTTTGAACGGTAAGAATATTAAGAATGGGATTAGACTGTAAGGTTGTAGCCTTACCATCATTTCAGGTTTTTAAGAACAGCTTAGAATGAAAAATTATTCTTGACAATTCTTTGGGTATAGTTCATTCTGCCTAAGGGGGAAGAGATGGGCTCAATGACTTCTCAAGGTCCTTTTTAGAGTTATTTTGTATGATCTTATGATATCACAGCTGCACATTTCTAGAGTTTCTTTCAAATTTAGAAAATACCTATATCTGAAAGTGCTCATCGGAAAAGAGATTGGTATGTGTGATTTTGGGGAGAAAGGTTAATCAGCTCTATACAGCACCTAGAACCAGAAAGTTCTGGAAAAATTTTGCTCCTATTGTATTGAAAGCATAAATAATTGTGTGAAATATGAGAAAAGGAATGGAGAGAACTCCATTCCATGAACTCCATTCCACTACAAACCAATGTGATTTTGGACAGGGTAGCACATGCTCCAAAATGTATCTGGTCCTGAGGGAATACATAGCATGAGACCACGATATCTGATAGTGAGACGTTCTTGCAAATATCTAATTAGTCTCCAGCACCACATCTTTTAAGATGAGATTTGATTCCTGCTAAATGAGTTTATTTCAGTTAAGAGTAATGTATTTAACCTTTCAGCTGTTAAATCACTATGGAAAAATAAAGAGGTCCTAAATACACATTTTCTTTTCCTCTTAATTGCCTGGAATTTTTTAGTTTAATTCCTGGATTACAAATTATATCATATAATTAACTATAAAAGATCCTAAGTAAAAACAATTTCAAGAAATATTTTCATAAAATTAAAAAGCTTTTAAACAAGGATTTTAAGAGTTTTCAAGGCATATAATGTAATCCTTCCTATTTCAGATATTGTACTATCAACAGACTTGGCAATTTTTCAGAATCCGCAATATTTCTAATTTCAAAATTTTTAGTTCATCTCTAGTCTAGATCTATTTGGAATTTCTACTTAATGAAACTTCTCCAAAGAAAACAACTTCTGACAGAATACTATTCAGAATACCATTCATTTTTGCAGTAAATATTTCAAATATTTATTTACTCTTTGCATATAGATGGAGAAAAATTATTTCCTCACACATTTGTCTCTTTCTTCTTTTGATAGTTAAGAAAGTAGTAGCACCACCTGGCTTTTAAAAACTCATATCATTGAAATTTTCAGGTAAAACAAATTTTTTTTGTAAAATATTTTTTTCCTCTTCTACTGATTTTATTTATTCTGATAGAATTTTTAGTAGTAATTTTCAGAAATATATGCTTCCTCTTTTTGTAAAAGAAGTACACATACTTATGATGGTGTTTGGGGAAGGGAAAATATCACCTCATAAATGTCTCTGCTACAGTTTAGGGAATCAAACAAAAAAAACTTGTCTGGTTGACTACAAGCCCATGGGCCACAGCAGTTCTGTGCGTCTGACAGCTCCAGAGCTTTTCCCACCAGCTTTGGACAAAGGAAAGAAAAAGCTCTTGAAATACTTTTAAATGGAGCTTGAGGACCCTGTGGTGGTGCATTTCTTCCCC
>NW_010269896.1:0-8640 GCF_000690775.1 Eurypyga helias
TTCCTGGCTGAACCCAGCACAGGACAGCTATTGTTTTCTGATTTAAACCAGTGCTTAAAATTATAATATACATCTCTTGAAGGAAGATTCATCTTACACAATAACGAGGCTCATCCTTATAAGATTCATGCTCATAGTACATGGTTTTGTCCCCATGGTGGAGGCAGCAAGATGGGATACATTTTTAGCACCGATTTGGGTTTCTGTTTATGAGCTGGACTATGAAATGCAGTGAAGAACAGACCTGCCTTCCACTCTGCCACATCTCTCTGAAGGCTTTAGAAGAAGAGCAGGATGGACATGGACATCTTGGGTATACTTCTCATGGAAATCTAGAGTCAGAAGATGTCTTTACCAATAAGGATATACTGGTTTGGGTCTTCACATCTTCCTGAGTGCAGTTCCATTACCAAGGGTATCATACAATACTAGATCTACTTCTAGACTTGTCTGATAATCCTTCTCTTTCTAATATTGATAGTTTATTTCTTTAATTTCTTGGCTTTTTTTTTCCCCTGATACTTTCATTTTTAAATAATCAAGCTCACAATTTTTAAGATCAAAGTTTTATACCGTTAATATCGCAAGCCCAAGTGTGGTATATGTTTCTTCTTCCTTTTCTAGTTAAACATGCTTGTAGTGTTTCCTATGACCAGTACTGTTGTTTAGATTCATCCCTAAGAGTGGTCTTGCAGAGAAAATGGAAGAAGGACATTTCATGGTCAAGGCACAAATCCTCTGGTCAGAAGCTGGAATTCATCTAAGTCAAAGTCTGTTGTCTAAGAGCTGGTGTTTGAAATAGAATTATGAAATTATAGAATTATAGAATGGTTTGAGTTTGAAGGGACCTTAAAGACCATCCAGTTCCAACCCCCCTGCCATGGGCAGGGACACCCTCCACTACACAGGTTGCTCCAAGCCTCATCCAGCCTGGCTTTGAACAATTCCAGGGATGGGGCATCCACAGCTTCCCTGGGTAACCTGTTCCAGTGCCTTCCTTCTCACTGGGAAGAATTTCTTTTCTATATATAATCTCAATCTACCCTCTTTCAGTTTAAAGCCATTACCCCTTGTCCTGTCACTACAGGCCCTTGCAAAATGTGTCCCCTCCAGCTTGTCAACATTTTCAGACACTGGAAGGTGCTATAAGGTCTCCGTGGAGCCTTCTCTTCTTCAGGCTCAACAGCCCCAGACTCTCTCAGCCTGTCCCCATTGCAAAGGTGCTCCAGCCCTCGGACTATCTTCATGGTCTCCTCCGACCTTGCTCCAATATGTCCATATTTTTCTGATGTTGGAGGCCCCAGAGATGGATGTAGAACTGCAAGTGGGGTCTCACAAAAGCAGAGTAGAGGAGGACAATCTCCTCCCTCGACCTGCTGGTCGCTTCTCTTGATACAGCCCAGGACAAAGTTGGTTTTCTGGACTGTAAACACACATTGCCAGCTCATGTTGAGCTTCTCATCAACTAATAAGCCCAAGTCCTTCTTCTCAGAGCTGTTCTCAATCCATCCTCATAAACTGGTCGTGGAGTTTGTCCTACAGTCAGCAATACACATTCATTCTTCCAGAAGGTCATTCTTCATCCAAAAAGGGGATATAAAACAGATGGTATAAATCACACTCATTCTTGCTCTCCCATCTTTCCTCCAATCATTGACTTACAGAATGAAATTTACCTGATTAGATATCTGAAACATGCACCTTAATAGAATAAAACAGTGGGAAGGGACCTACCATGATCATCTAGTCCAACGACCTGACCACTAATCTTCCATTTTCAGAGGGAAGTGGGCAATTTTAGATGGCTAGCCCAAGTTTTATGCCTAAACTTTTAATGGGTTAGAGTCCAGAAAGACTAATTCCTCGTTAGTTGCTTTGGTTCATCGTTATTTGAATTAATACGGACCTGTAGGCTTTTGTCATTCTCAGTGAAACCATCTATGAAATCTGAACAGATAAGGAGACAGAAACAGTGCTGACAGGGTTAAAAAACATGAACTGTTTATTTTGCTAATATATAACTTATTGCCTTCATGATGTAGTTTAAGGCACAAATGTATTCTGAAGTTACTTTAAAGTTCCCTTTCTTAGACGCTTGAGAATAGTAGTGAATTGAACTAATTAAAAAGTTGATATCAATGACAGGTCCCTGTTAACTGAGTCCTCCCAACCCTATGCAAAAACAATTACATTATGCAAATGCTGATGATCCACCTTAATGCTATTCCCTATTAAATGTCAGAGAATGAAAAATGCATTGGTTTGTCATAGCTTCCTTATTTGTATGATGAAGGTGCTCTAAAGATATATCAAAATGTCACTTTTCTGAGCCAGCTTTTGGACAAAGAAAATGACCCTCTGCTTCACGCAGGTAAAACAGCATCTGTTTCCTTGGTCAGCCATGGACAAGGAAAACAATTAATTAGTACTTTTATTATATATTTCAGAAACTTTCTGAAATTTGCTTGTTTTCTCTTGCATTTATAATGAGAGAGGGGCATAAAAAATTTAAGCCTTTAAAATGTGTATAATCTCAGCATTTTTCATTTTACTATGAACGGAGATTTGACTCAGTTTTGCAAAGGACAAAATCTGTAAATATTATCACACTGTATCAGCACAAATTGTTTTTCTAGGCAAGTAGCATGTTAAGGAGAGACAATAGGTAGGTACTGTCAGCGTTCTGCAGTCATGAAGAGGAACACACAAATATTCTGTTGTGGTTTTACAAGTAAAAAGAAAAACCAGAAAATATTGTGCAAATATGATGTCCTAGTGTCCACAGGAATACCAAAAATAAAATCCCAACCCCAAATGTTGGCATAAGAGAAAATTGACCAGAAATCATATACATATGTTTGTAGTATGTGAACGTAAACAACTCTAATTAAAAAAAAAGAAAACCAGAAAAAAACCCCAACAGAAAACCAAAAACCAAGCTGTCAACTTTGTTTAGTCCTTCAGCTTTATAAAATTTCTCAGAGTGAGTGTCCTTTCAGAGGTCTGAGCTCCTATCAAACAGCTCTGATCTCTATTTTTCTTGAAGAAATAAACTTTAATAAACAGAATTTCTTGTGCCTCTCCTAAAAGCTTAAAACCATGTCAAACAAACAAACAAAAAAAAACCACAACCAAGACCATATATTATTTTTTCAGTTCTAAAGGTTTTTCCTCCTCCTTGTTATTTGTTGTTTGACACAAATGGTTCTAAAAAAGGAATTAAAGAGAATTTTAACTCCTGAGAAGGAGTTAAGAAACCATCTTCTGATCCTGCATGGTTTTCTTGGAGCATGATGGATTCTGTCTTAGTAATACTAACTCAGTAAGGTTTCTAATTAAGTTACAGCAAGGATTTGGAGCTGGAGAGCTTGAGGGAGAGAAATGGAGATGGAGAAATGAATGAGATGAAAGAAAGAACTGTTTATGTCCCAAATTCATTTGAGTTCCAGTGTTGGGGGTTCATAAGAAAGAGGAAGGCTCATAACATCAATACCTAAATTAGAAGATTAACATTAGATTTATCCAGTCTAGTTTACAGATTTTTCCATGACTCATCCAGTATTGCAGCCTTTTTTTTTTTTTTTTGCTTCAGACAAATGCTACTCGATGAGTTCTTATCCTGAGGAGCTTGAAAAGAAATATTGTTCTATTACAACTGTGATGTATTCTCTACAGCTACACAGCTCTAAAATGTGGGATAGCTCTTGGAAAACAATAAGATATCTGTACATATTTATTTTTGGGGACTATTGCTTGGTACCCTGGTCTCCAAGTACATGGGATGTTGTATAAGATACTACAGTCATTTCAATCTCATATGAAGCAGTATTAATCTTCCATGAAGGTGTCCGTCATACAGTTCACTCTGGGGCAATAGCTCTTCTTCCAAGAGGGGAATAGCAACTAGGAAGAGGAGAAGACTGAGCTAGAAAGACTCAGTGGGGCTTCTTGAGCTCACACCTGGAAGGCACATGCTAACTTTCAGCACTGATCTAGGTGATGCCACCAGGACTAAGAGCAACCACCACTCTGGGTAGGTTCCCATCCCAACATGTACAGTCACAACATCCCATCTGGACGAGTGGTGTAGGTCACATGTGCCAGACCTAATGCATAGAAACCTTGTCTGCAGAGCTAAAACATGATAACTCATCTGCAACACGCACATACAGTGATTAATGTTGTTTCTTAACACAGCCACATTTTTCCCTAATTTTCCTTTCATGTTCTTTAAACTTGTAGCCATAGCCCTGTTGATCCCTTTGAAAGAAATTCCGTATATGTAGACCTGCACCTTCCTTAAAATGCTACCTGAGCCCATCTATGGTGTATGGATATATCCAGATCACATATAAACCATCTGGGAAACACAAAAGAAATAGGAACTGAATGGAGAAAAGCAGTGTATTTCCAAATAACTACTTCCAGTTCTTTCCTTCATTTGCCCTGAGAACAGGAAATGCAGTCTCAGGGTTGTTGGCATCTTTCTGACTCTCTTCATTTAATAATCCCAAATGTGTCACTTGCAAAGGCTGACATACGAGATCTTTCAAAGGGAGAACTGAGTGAGGACAATCTTGTGAAATGGTGGACTCAGTCATGGAAACTGGTTATTTGGACATCTTTCTCAGGGATTCTTTTTTCTGTTCATTTATTTGTTTTAAACACATCCGACATTACCAAACCCTAAGGCGAGCCCCAAGAAAAATAAATAAATAAACACATGATTAATAAATAAATACAAGTTAGGGAGTAGATTTCCCCAGAGAAAGAATCAACAAAACCTCTATTTCACCCATACTTAAATGGAATAGTCTACTGGGGAAAAATGGAAAAAAAAAAAAGGGGATGCTTGACACAAATAATAGGCTAGAAAGGCAGGGAGACAGATCAGGTGTGCTGGTCTGGGTGATACTAATGCTGTATGAAACTCTGTGGGTTTATTAGAGCACTAAGGGATGTCAGCAGTCTGTCAGCATGGAGAACAACTGTACTTCAATGAACGGCATCTCAGAAAGAAATAACTTGCAACTGATGGTGTGCACAACAAAAATAGATGAGAATTAATCTCTGTCCAAAAAGAACTATTATTAGTTATTATTATATTGTTATTTCCAAAAAGGGAAATAACACCTCTCAGTTTTCCTGTACTGATGTAGTAACGAACTTTTCCCTGTTCACATATATAAAATAACTTTTAGAGGAAAATTACAACAGCCTAAGCAAGATGCCATATTAAACCAAAAACTATATAAAATAATTAGAGGTTTTGGAAAGGTTCATTTAGTGTTTCCCTTTGCCAGAAAGTGCCATGAAAAAGAAAGGGAGATGGGAACAGACAGGCAGTGAAGAACTTTTAAGGATTGTTTTTTTGAATGCTCTTTTTTGGAACACATAATACAATCTGCTGCTTTGGGATTTTTTATTCCAACTCTATCATTATTTATTTTTTTAGCAGCCTGGTTTTTATTAACCATAAATCCTCATAGATGTTCACATTTTAAGTATCATTTGAGTCTCATTTATAGTCTCCTGGGAGGGAGATGTCAAATACTAACTTTTGATGGTGAGAATTAAGTGGCATGAAGCAAAGATTCAAGTAGCGATTCAAAATACAAAGAGGGGTGATAGCAGTGTGGTGCCTTAAATACAATCTCTTAATAAGCGATACCGTTGTATGGCCTTCAGATCCACATCAGTACCCTTGCTCAAAAGAACGACACACTGTGGTCTCGGGCACTTACAGAAGTCCAGAAGATCTGTTATATTTGAAGAAGTGACAAAAAAGTGCTCTGATCTTTTTATTTTTAATATAAGAATGGCAAAGTTGTGTTTGCTTGTTATCCTCAACTTCAGCGTGTTTGAAGGGATTTTGCTCCAGATAAAAACCAAGAAGTTGACTCTCTTTCAAACAGATACTATGTGGAAGTAATTTCAGTTCCAAAAATGACTGTTTTGGGAACCTGTGAGATTAACAAAAATACGAATAGGCTGCTTTGAAATCTTGATGTGCTAGTGCTTTTTCTGTGGAAAACATTGATTTTGACTGCCTTATCTGATATGTAGGCATAGGCTCTAGGCATTTCCTGTCATTTAACCTTAAACCTCTAACAGTTATCTCTATAATCAGTGGAGAACTATCCATCCTTCTGCAAGATAGAACTCCAGGAGGAGTCAGTGCCTAGAGTTGCCTGTAATTTGCCATTTGACTGAAGGTAGAAGTGTACTGATGAGTACTATTGGGATCTTATTAAATCTGACAAAAAATACACCATGAATAACTTGTTTAAAGAAAAAGAGTGAAAAAATACCAATAGTCAATGGGAATTAATAATGATAAACGTTTTGGGTTTTTTTAGGAAAATATCAATTTAAAATAATAAACAATAATAAAGACCTAAGTAGCAGATAAAGAAGTATAGTATAGTCAGCATTTGTCTTGGGAGAGAAATTTCATTTCCCATATCTTCCAGCCATGTCCAGCTCGTGGAATTGAACTCTTGACTGATTTCACACCAAAGACAAGATAAAACTCTTTTACCACTTCCTTTGCCTATGTTGAAGTGAGTGACTAAAACTTAAAGTTTTCCCATTTGAATACTGAGTTTCAAATTAACGCAAAATAAAGCATTCTACTCTTTACACATTTTAAAAATATTTAAAAAAATAAAAATAAGCTCATCCAATTATTTTAGGACACTTCTTGATAATTAAGTTTTATCAATTTTCCTGGACATACTAACTGTCCACAGAGACTCTTCAAGATTAAATTGTCTTTTTCTTAGGGGATTCAGAGTAAATAATTAAATTCTGCAAGTATGTTTTCAATTAAAATGATTAGCAGCCAGCCAAAATTCAGGGAAGGCAGATGGAATATTCAGACCAGACTAAACACTTAGCAGATGAGAGTTACAGCCTCATATTTAAGTTGCTAATTCAAAGCCCACTGGAGGTACTAAAACCTCCCCAGTTGTCTCAGTACCTTACAGACAGGGTAAAATGTGTTTGCTAGCAGCTTGTCAGGACTGCAGAGCAAAGTGAATCAACACACTAAGCTGAAGTGTTTTCTGGAAAAGTTCCAGCTTTTTCCAATGTCAGCAACGGTGAGAGTTTCAATTATTTTAGCTGATGGTCTTTTCTTTTAAGGTGTAGATGTCTTAATATATTTTGGCCACTTGCCAGTTTCCAAGAAGTACAGTGCAACATGAACAGCTTTGATTTAGTCATCAGGGATATTTGTAGGGTAAAATCCATCAAAGTAAGGGACAGTTACCTAATGTGGCTGTAGACAGCAAATGTCTGCAATGGGAAAATTGTCCTACTTTACGAGTACATAAAAGAAAGAGTTAATTCTGGCCAATGCTTTATTTAATCGACTTTAGACATCTACTTCAGGGTAAGGGCAATGACACTCCCACACTCAATGACTTTTGCTCTATCACGTGCAGCACAAAAATATGGACTTTAATGTCACCCTCAACATTCAGAAAAGAAGCAAAAAATAAATTAGATCCAGATTTATTTCAGCATGCAGTGATGTTTAACCCAGGGAAAGATGTCACAAAACAAGGGTCATGGAAAACTTCCACATTTACAAGACAGGCTTGGGGGTAGATTGTTTTCTGTTGAGGCAGGATGGCTACCATCCCTGTGAAGAAGAAAGGTAAACTTGGCTTTGGACACATTTCTCTACTCCCTTCTTTGCACAAGGAGAAGACATGCTGCTTTTGGGGTGATAATTTTATGTTAAGCAGCAGTTGAGTCAGACACAGTGAATGTAAATACAGCAGTGAGCAAATGAAGGAATCCTAATTTCTCTTAAGGATCTTGCATGAGAGTCTGGCAATTAAACTGCATGTCAGCACTTCACAGGGTTTTAAGCAAGTTCCCAGGTATAATCCTGCAGACCAGTGAATCTATCTTTCTCCTTCCTAATTTCACAGCAGTGCAGCTGAGCTTTTCTGAGCTGAAATATTTGGGAGGAGTTTTATCTCTCTAAATGCATTGTCTGTACTCCAGTCACTGTTAAAGACACATGGGTGACTAGCTCACACTCAGACATCATATTAAGTCTTTGATGGTAAAACCACTGAAGGCCATTTTACATATCTCAGTTGTTAGAAAGAAAATAAAATACTCTTACTCCATATTTTGAATTTTCTTATTTTTCTTTTTCTTCTGTTCTGTATAGCAGAGCTCTCTTTCCAAATATATATGGCTGTCTTATGTTATTTTCTATTGATATTTAAATTCTATTTCCTAACTATGTTCCATAACCACAGTTATATTTCTTGTTTTGTACTTAATATTCTACATTTCTGTATTACTGGACATGAGAAAAACCTTAACTTCATATGAAATACTTAGTCAATTTCCAGAGTAAGCTTAGTTTTTCCAACTAGACTACCATTAAAAAAATGAAGAAAAAAATTTTAGAAAGCCATATTCTCCTTAATTAGCCATAAGCAGTTTTCTTTAGAGAACATATTAAGAACAAGCAAACAAAAAGATTAGATTATTACATAGCTTTATTTCTGTTAAATTCAGTCTTCTGAAAAATGCATGGTGTCTCAGTGACTAATTTTATATCCATCCTCCTCTGACTAAGATGGTCTTTGTTGCCTAATGTGATGACACAAA
>NW_010269896.1:8671-77490 GCF_000690775.1 Eurypyga helias
CCTACATCTGACATGATTAACAAGTGTAACGTGGACTCCATTCATCTACAGTCTCAGTGCTATATAAAACTTTTTCTTGTACCACCTGCTTAACATTTTTGTTGTTCTTTTCTTCAGAAATGTAAGAGTAGCCTAGAAGGAGTAAGATCAGTGTGTTCTTGGCATGCCTGCCTAATTATGTTTCCACTTGCTTTTTTGTTTTATTCCATAATAAACTCTATTTTATTTCTGATTTGCCATCTCTGCTGGAAAAGGTAAATATAATGTCCATTAATTTTTTTACAGTTTAAAAAATTGTTGTCATTACACTATGAAACATTTGGGGCTACATTAGTTAACTTTAGTAATTATAACATCTCTAAATTGCCTTCTTTCCAACTAGGAAGAGAACACTTAAGAAAAGTCAACATTTTCCTTACCATGATGACCATATCTCTTCTAACCTTATATCAATCATTTGTATCCCATTTTTAATTGACTGGATGTAATAGGAGTAAATTTAGCCAGAGGTTGGCTCTTTAGTCTGCTTGATTGATTTTATTTTGATTTAAATCAGTTCAACACCATTGTAGCCCACCAACCCAATGAAGTAAGTCTTGATTTTTCCCTTTCAGCACTAAAATGCAAATTGGCTTAAAGACTTCTGGGCCATAACTCAAACCCGAGTATTTATGCCCTGGCATCTGTACTGTTCTAGCCTAATTACAAATTAGTATACAGCATTGAAAATACAGGGTCAAATTCAGATAATTTTAAACAAGACTCACAGAGGATGATAACTATAATTTTTTATTTCAGATTGTAAAATGCTTTATGAATGTTTGGCTTTTGTAGCATTGTTTACATTTTAGAATTGCCTGGATGTGATAGTAAAACAGTGAAACTGGAAAACAAGAACACTGATGCTATTTTTAAATCCCCAAAGGCCATTTCATGCCTCTTGAAGTCCTTGTTATCATAGGAATGACATTATCTGGCTGAAAACATTTGGTGGGCTTAAGAAGAATGCCACCAGCCAAACCTCAAAAAAACCTCTTTCTACACATTTCAGGTTAAAACTGCAACTGTAAACCCATAACTGAGAAGACTTCTTTTTCCTGAAAAAAAGTAAAATAGAATTTTAAAAAATGCTTTGACATTTTCTTCTAAAAAAAAAAAAAAAGAAGAAAATCTTAATTTTGGGGGTTATTTTTATCTTTTTTCATGCTTTATATGTTTGCATGCATCTAGTTTCGTAATACATATTACCTGTAGATAACTGTATATTTATGAGTAGTTCTCTCAGTTTATATCAGTTATTCATGTAATTACCTACAAACATGAATAATTTGTTCTTCAAACAAATTTTTTTCTTGTTTTTCAAAATTTTCAATTATGCCCCTGAAATAAGGGGAGAATATAATTAATAAATTAAATTATATTAATTGTTAACTTTGATATTACTTATTAATGTTATTAATTTAAAAAATCTGTTAATACATTATTTATCTTCAGGAAATATCCCTGAGTCATGTGTTGGTTTCTTATTTTATTTTGGAGTGGGATGTTACAGACTAAAAGAAAAATACTAACATTTTATTATTTATTGATTATACAGAGAAGCCATGAAAATCTGAAGTGACTTGACCCACAAGAATGCAAACTGATAAATACTGTATTACGTACAAGTCTAGAACCATCTCAGGGATGGAGACATCTGGGTTCTGCCCTTGATTTTGCTTTTCACCTGTTGGGTCACCTTTAGGAAGACAATTACTTTCATTCTGGCCCTTCATCTTCACACATTTTTTTCTTAGATCACCTAATTTTGTCCCTAAGAACGAGTTGTCTAAAGAACTGTCTCAATTTATGGTTATCCAGCACTTAGCACAAGAGACTTCAGTCTGGAGTTTCAGGGTGTTTCTGCAGTAGTGCTAATAAATAGTAATGTGACATAAGGGAAAAACATATTGGCTTTGAAGTGGTTGCATATAGATGAAAAAAGATAATTGTTCCCAAGTTTCTAATTTGGGCATTGATCAGGATATATTTTTGGGCTTCTCCTATACACAGTTCAGAACAATCATTCAGGTGTCTGCCCTTCACATTAACTTTAAAATGAATACAGGCTGTAAATCATAGAATGGCTCGGGTTTGCAGGGACCTCAAAGATCATCTAGTTCCAAGCCCCCTGCCCTTCCCACGAGCCGGGGTCGCCCAAAGCCACATCCAGCCTGGCCTTGAACACTTCCAAGGATGGGGCATCCACAGCTTCTCTGGGCAACCTGTTCCAGTGCCTTACCACCCTCTCTGGGAAAAAATTCTTCCTGATATCTCATCTAGATCTCCCCACTTTCAATTTAAACCAGTTACCCCTTGTCCTGTCACTACAGGTCCTTGTAAAAAGTCCCCCCCAACTTCCTTGTAGCCCCTTCAGGTACTGGAAGGTGCTATAAGGTCTCCCCGGAGCCAAAGCTTTCTTTGGAATATTGAATAATGAAATGTCTGGCTTTAAGCATGGTGCAAGCAGCTGCTTAAGGCATCTGAATTGCAAAGTTATTCTTGACCTACGTTCAGCCCCTGTCCTAAATTTCTCTGAGTGATGAAGAGATGAAGGAGCATTACGTGCCAGTTATATTAACAAAGCATCTACTTTAAAAAAAAAAAACAAAACAAACAAACAAAAAAGACAGCTGAATAACTTGCGTTATATTCCACGAGCCTCTTAGTTTCTAACATGCACAAGTTATTCCCCATTACAGTGTGACTCACGTTTGCAAGAAATCTTCTTTTTCTTGAGTTCCATTTCAAGGAAACCTTATATTTCATGAATATTATTTTTGAGAAAAATATGACTGTGTACTTATTTTTCTTAAAAACTTGACTAAACAAATTTTTATTGCCTAGTAGCACCTGAATAGCTTAGCCAGAGCTGGTAATTTTAGCTCTAAACAAGGCTTTCAACAAACACAGCAAGGGCAAGCCTGCTCTCAGGGCCTTTTAATCCAAGTGGATAAGGCAAAACAAGATGAGGTTAAAAGGAAAGGTGAAGTGAGGTCACCTGGATCCAGATTCAGGCACTTAGAAGGTGTGATTCAGCTGGGTGTGTTCAAGCTAAGTACCAAAGTGGTCTCTGTTGTCAATGATGGTCAAGGCTATACAGTCAATGGCTGATCAAATATCTGTCCTTGCTGTAGATTGAACTGGTGGTTCTTTGGATGGATCACTGATGGCATCAGTTAGATCTCCACTGTCTGTAACCTGAGATTCCTGACCAGGCTCACCTGCAAAAAAACCACATGCAGACACTCGCATTTAAACATCTGAATCTGAATTCCTTCAATGGCTCCATCTCAATGCCAGCTGTAGAACTCTGAGATTTCCCAATCTAGAAGATACTCCACTTGATTAACCTGATGTAACAGATATGTCTGTTCGACCTCTCAACTTCAGATCTAGGGATGCACTTTGCAACTGTCTTCTGGAATTCTGAGTTTCCAATTTCTTCTTGTTGACATATTTTTATTTAATTTTATTTTCAGAGTAATTTCTACGGCATCATAAACAGAAGACAGTGGAATATCAAGTGTTCATAATAATATTTGTATTAAAAAATTATTATTCAGTCAAACAAATTATTAACATTATGAACATACTGGACATAGTGTTTCGAGTGAGCTTTGTGTACAGGGTGCCACCATGAAAAGAATTTTTTGTTTCTGTCCATATTACAAAGAAGAAATAAATTTCTAGCTGTGACGCATCCTTCTGTGCAATGCTGCTTTCGATTTAATCCCATCAAACCTTCATGTATTTTGACAGGTCTGACATGGTTAAGCACAAGCATGAGTTTGAAGCGTTTTCACACTAAAAAGAAATGTAATTAGAAGCTATTATAGGGTAAGAATACTCAGCCATGATGGATCGAGTTAGTAGGGCTGCCGACAAGTTGACACGTAAAGATCTCACTTCTATTTTAAAAATAAATGTGTTAACTTCTAAATATCATTTCTTAATCATTTAAAATGCGCAGCCCTTTGTATGCTTAATGGCATAAAAACACAATAAAAAGGCCACGTAGAGAAACCAGATGCCTATCAGCACATTTTAATGACAGCATCAGCTGTTTATGATCCATGAGTCTTCTGCCGGTAAATTGTAAAAGATTATTTATTTTAAAATCATAAAAATGCTCAATTAACATCTAAGTTCTCCCTTTGAGAGACATAGTTTCATGTTTGCACTGGAGATAAAGCAAAGATATCATGGCTGCCTTCGTCCTCCCCCACTTGCTAATTTATATACAATGAAGTATTTTAGCAATGGCACATCTGCTCCTTTTAATCCACTAACATCTCTTGGTTGTACGCTTCTGGGCTACAGTGATTCTCAAACCTGACAGTAACCACTTCTGCATGAATTGCAGAATATTTGGGTTTGCTACAGAAGTTTTTGGTTTGTTTGGTTCAGTTTTGGGGTTTTTTTTGACAGTAATATAGCTCTGAGCATTCGGGTTTGAACAATCTCCTTATCCTTTAAGAAAAATTCAGGAAAAATTATACAACTGGTCTGACTTAGGTCAACATCCAGTTCAAGTTATCTCAAGCCACGGACTTGTAACTCATTGCACAAGCTCCTGGGTTTCTCTGTGCGCTCTTCGTACTCCCTTTCCCATCTCTCCTAGGATTACAGTTTTGTGTAATTTATATCAATAGAAAAACCAGCACTGAATTAATTTCACAGTCTGCTACTTTCACATCTTCAACAGTTCTAAACTTTCCTGAT
This sequence comes from Eurypyga helias, assembly GCF_000690775.1. Taxonomy (NCBI): domain Eukaryota; kingdom Metazoa; phylum Chordata; class Aves; order Eurypygiformes; family Eurypygidae; genus Eurypyga; species Eurypyga helias. Next base: position 13,436 of record NW_010269896.1, read on the forward strand.
CATTTACTCTTTAATAGGTAGAAAAAAAATAATCCCTTGTGTTTATTTCCAAAACACCCGTGCAGGCGGATTTTCTATCTTCTTTTTCCTTCACAACATTCTACCAGCTGTGCTCCTGTGAAAGACTCAGTCATCTTCCTGGATAGTGTGTGGTCCTCAAAGAAGCCTGTAGAAGAGATGCTGTTGTCTAGAGGAGCTTGTATTACAGTGGTGGCCATATGATGTACATGAGAAAAAGCGAAAACAGAGAAATATTTTGAGTGAAGTCTACTGTTCTGAGATTAGATTCTTCAGAAAAAAAAAATCTAGGAAATGCAGACATTTGTGTTTTTGCCTCTTTTCTCAAGCAACACAGTCCCAGGTTGAATGAGAAGAAAAGCCATAAAAGAGTTTGAAATAATTTGGAAAATTTAAACATTAAGAATAAAGATAATTGAAAGTAAATAATTGAAAGTAGATAATGGAAAGTAAATAATATTAAATTAAATAATGATATTGATAATAATAACGATACTACTAAAATATGTAATGAAAATACCACCGCTAATAATGATAATAATATGTACTCTTAAAAAAAAAAGCAAATGGAAGGAAAGCAAAACGATACAACTGCTCACCACTGTCACTCTCTGACTGACGCACAGCCCATCCCTGGGCCGCAGTTTCCCTCCCGGCCAAATCCCCCAATATATATGTCAAGCATGATGTTTGATGGCATGAAATGTCCCTTTGGTCAGTTTGGGTCAGCTGCCTGGGCTGTGTCCCCTCCCAGCACCATGTAGAGAAGAAGCTGGGAGCAGAGGAGCAGTATCAGAAACTGAAAGTCCTTGGCTTGATACCAACATTGTGCTGTGTATCTCAGTGTGTTATCAATATTCTTCTCATCACAAATCCAAAACATAGCCTCATATCGTGAGGGAAATTAACTCTATCCCAACTAAACCCAGCACACCTTCCCTCCTCATTGTCCCTCAGTTTAGCAGTTATAAAATACACTCTTCAAACTCAGCCAGTTTTTGATCTTTTTAGTCCACTGCAGGAGGGATTTATTATATGTTCTAATTCAGACATCTGAAACCTACATATGTAAATATGAGTAGTTAATAAAGGTGTCCTTTGAGAAACTGGATAACAGGCAAAACAGGCTGAATCTCTTAAGAGGTGATTTGACCATGAAACGAAAACCTGTAGCTGTCTTTTACCATAAGGTTAGATACAGTTAGGTGAGAGGAATACCACCCTTACTTTTCAGACACAGCTCTCCTTCTTGAGCCTTGCATTCTCCTGTAGACTTTGATGCAGGCACTATGTACATCTAGGATGGCTTATCTCTCAAAACTAGACAAAAGCAGGTATTTTAAACCCAATATGACTGAGGAATTGAAGTCAGGTGAAAAACATGGAAAAAAGAAAAAAGGAAACCCCAGCAATCTCATCACATGATGATTTGTTAAATCTCCTTTGGGAAGTGTAACGTGCCATAGTGTAGTATGTTTAAATTCCATGATTCTAAACATCACCATAGGAAATTTATTGTATGGAATAGCCATTCAATAGCTAGACCTATAACCAGTCATTACATATACAGAGAGAAACAGAGTGGATGGAAATTTGCATTTATTTAAAGGTTTTGTTGATGTTAAGGCCCAAAAATATCATCACAGTCATCCATTTTGATCTAAAGCAGATTGCATTCACTCACTTAGGGTTGAAGTGGAGTTTATATATTTAAAGAGGAATCTGTGCCTGTTTGAAATATGACAATCAGTACAGGAACCCTCCATTTTACTCCTTCCTTTCAATTTCTGCCTCTAAGTTTATGTGCTTTATGTTCTTTCTAATTTTAAAAACTGCAAGCTTTGCAGTTTTGCCTTTGCTTGGCATAGTTTCTATCATCAGTCTGGTGCCGCTGAGAATTCTGTCCTTCATCAAAGTCACGATGTTATGGCTTAATACTTGTGTATGTAAATTAGCATATGCCTGCAAAACATTTGCCATTAATTTTATCCTGATTTTTCAGATTAAGGATTGAAACACCTGGGATCCATAATACTTAACCCATGTACCAAGTAACACAGTTTTGCTTACTCTATTGCAAGAAATGCCTTCTCATGGAGTAATGTCTATACTAGTGAATTAAACAGAGTCAAGGAATATTGCAAGGAACTGTAACTTTACTGATGTATTTGTAAACTTTTAAGATTGTTCCCAGTGTGAGAAACAACCTTTTTGGGCCAGCAGTCCCCAGCAACACTCCCTAAAACAACTCCTGGCTGTGGTTCAGATGTCACGGCACTGCAGCGGTCATTCCGAACAGGCAGTCTGTACTTGTCCTTGTTTTGATTGTTGAAAGAGTTCAGTTGTAAAGACAAAGGCTTCTGCATGATGCCTGGCCTAAGTGCCGGAAAACAGGCCCTGGTCCTGCTGGATTTACTAGGACAGATGTAGCTGTAATGTGGCACTGTTCTCTGGGGGTTTGGCCAATTATGCAACCAGAGTGTATTTAAATCTCAAATTTCCTGCCAAGGGTCTTAAACATGTATGTTGGTAAAGACTTTTCTATGTTCTGCTAAATAGTGAATCAGATTGTTATTATTTGCATTCCTGGTACAAGGAATGACAAATCCTTAACAAATCAATGAGGCAAAATGGAAGAAATCTGCTCCATCTGGAAAATGTGTAATCCAGCTTTCCAAGGGCTATCACCCCTACAGACATCATCATTAGCATTGCTTCTGTACATATACTGCAGCAGTAGTTAGAAAACTGAATTGATGGCCAGGTTGCTGTTGTGCCAGGTGTCATATGCCTGTCCCCTGAAGAACTGACCAATCATAGAAATGAGGAAAAAAAAAAAAAAAATAGAAGGAAAATCTTCTATTTCCAGTTTAAGGAGGAGAAATGAGGCTAATAGGGAATAAATATTTGCCCAGTGGGGTCTGGAACAATAGTTAGGTAGTTTGATTAATTATTGACAATTATTAAGTCATTTTAGTGCAATGTATTACTTCCTTTTGTTGTTGTCAAGGCACAGTCACTATAGGGAAAGGGACCAGAAATTGAAAAGTGGGTTAATGATTAGTCTTGGGTCATGTAAATTTAGATTTTATTGTTCTTTTATTGCCATATTCATGACAGCTGCTCTATGCAAACATCTGAAATGAACTAGTGCCCTTTCTACATACCTGTGGGGAGATGCAATGGTACAGTTTGCATCCCCATAGCTTCCCCCTATATTTGCCCACCTCATTCTTCCCTCCAAACTATGTGTGGGTAATGCATGAGAGCAAGAGAAAAAGCAAGGATCAAACCTGTACCAAAGCCTTTCCAGCACAAATGAAATGGGCAGGTTGGGTTCACTATTCAAGTCTGAGTACTGATCCATGATCTTTTCTGGAGCTGATGAAACAAAGACTATTTATCTCATTCTAAGACAAGCATCTATAAAGGGGAGATAACTGTAAACTGCATCTAGACATCCAGCTTACATTAAACATGATCATTTTAAAGGGTTTCACTTTGGGTACTTGAATCCTATCCAGTGTGCATGGGTTGGCAGTTTGTATTCCATCTTCTTTCATGTTCTCAGCACTTCATGATCTTTTAATTTTTCCTACAAAATAACCCAGTCCTGCTGTGGAGTGGCAGCTGGGAATACTCTTCCCAGCTGTCTTTGCAGCCCCAAGCAGATGGCTAAACTCCCTGGTCTGTGCAGAAAAAGAGAAGCTCCCTCAGAGATCAAAAGAGAATAGACCCCTAATCTAACTCTGGCTCACCTGGAGCAAGGTTGACTACAGAGACCCAGAAAAAACCCATGCTCAAATCCTGCAGTTTTTGAGTGTGAAAAGTTCTGAAATGAATATGAATTTTGTTGTATTAGAAAACTGTATAAATGTCTTTTAATTATTTAAGCCAATGTCACAAACTAACTACAAGAGCATCCAATTTATTTCTAAGTAAGAACACACATAAAAATTTAAGCTTGTGCTGGTTTATTTTTCCTCTTTTTTTTTTTTTTTCCCCTTTGGCACTGAGTTATTTTGAATTTCATATTGAACAGTAGTAAAATACTTGTCATACCTATGTATCATTATAATAATAGGATAAGCAGGGCTTATTAAAAGAACCCTGAGAAATAGAAAGGCTGATGCTTCATTCCCAATAACATATATAATACCCTTCTGTAGACTTTCAGCTACAGATATAATAAGATTAACTGTGAAAAATAAAGTTTTTCAGAAAAGTATAAACTTAGGTGCATGTATTTTTTCCAGCAGCAAACTATCCTCTCTTTAACCTAGCTGCAGTGAAATACTCCCGAGCTGCAGCATGTGAGATCTGCCATCGCAGACACCTGATATGTTACTGTTAGTTCAATGTCACTGTATGGACCCCTGCCCAAAAAATTGAGAGAAAAACATTGTCTACTTCCAAGAGAAACATATTCCCACTTTGAGAAGACATACAAAAGGAGACATTTTTGACAATTTGACAGTGTGACGCTCAAAGGACTTAAGATCTAACAAGACAAAAGAGGATTGTCCAGAGCTACCTCTGTGGAAAAGTGTAGTCAAACACCCTACACTGAGCACAGGTAGTTGTTGGGTTCTTAGGTGGGTTTAGCATGGGGCTAAGCCACCCCAGGGCCCTGGCTAGAAGGTGCAGCTCAAGCTCTGAAGGATGTTCATATTGTCTACTTTTGTACACCCAATGGGGACATCTCGTTAAGTGTAAGAGGCATTAGAGGCCCATCCAGAAGACAGTTCGCGGTACCTGATGGGGTGTTTTTAATTCTAAATCAATATCATAAAGGGCTTTTTCTTTCCAGAAACAATGCAGGGAGCACAGGCTTCTGCCCTAAATCAAGGGTAAGCATGACCTCATCCTGTGTCATTCATGAGCTTCAATCTCTTTCCCAGGGCTCCTGTTGGTGCCCCTTGGAAAGCGGCATTCACAGAATGGAAGTGATGCCTGCACTTCCAGGAGCTGCAAGCATCATTTTCTGTAAGGATTGCTTAAGATTTTTTCCAATTTCACGGATAGTGAAATAATGAAGACAGCAGGATCTGCAGCCTAGTAACTGTCTTTAAGCTGAGGGATGTGATAACCAGGACATAGACTTAATTCCTGGCTGCACTCTTCAGACCCTTGATTTGCTCATGGTTGCTCGCACAGCACCACACAACAGAGCTGGGAGGTGCATTAACCTGTTGCTATCCCTGACATCCACTGTTTGGATGTCTGCCTGAACCCCACATTATCAAGGTTGACCTGATCCCTCCTATGGTGTCTGGAGTGCCTTGGATGCTAAATCAGTTTGGGTGAGCATTAATTAAACTGTCCTTCTGAATTTAGGGTCCTTAGATCCCCTGCCATAACATTTAAGGCATCCAAGCAGACTGCTGAGTGCTTTCTTCGGTCTACGTGCAGATGGTGCTATTTCAGATGCTTTATCTTACTGAAACTGGGATATTACTCAGAAGAATAACAAAAACGCGTCTGATAGAAAAGTCAGTCCTTTTGCCCTTTCATGCCCTGCAGTTTTTAGTGCCGTCGTTTGCAACAGAGGGGCAACAGAACAAAGATGAAAGATTTTAAATTTCTTTAACATGACCAAAGCAAGTAATTTTCTCTTAATATTGTTGTTTTCAGAGATATATTTTATTTTTTAAAAACTCTTATAAAAAGAGAGCAATCATCATGAGGCAGAAACCTGGACTGCAACTTTTCAGCCCACAATGCTGGAAGACTTACAAAACTATAAGTTATGAAATCAGGGCCTATTTATATGGAAATATTAGGCAGATGTAATCATGAGCTCTGTGATCAGCCTCACCTATGATAAAACAATAATACAAATAATAATAAAAAAATTCTCCTTTTCCGCTCCACTAAGAGTTAATCCTCAAGATTCTTAAAGGTTTCAAAATACTGAACTAAAAATGGCACAGTTCCTGTAAGTTGCTTTAACTTCTGGAAAAGATAAGGCTGTAGGACAAGGGGCAAGTCTCTCACACATGCACAGACTCTCACATGGACAACCATTTTTTTAAGTTAAGAAAAAAATAGGAAAAAGAGAACCACTGTTACAATGCTGTTTGCTTAGTTGGGTTTATGTTGCCAGTGACTGTTTGGATTAAGCTGTATGAGTTCCAAGTTGAACAAAAATGATGTTTATCACAGTGTTAATAACAATATTTTTAAAAAAGGCTCCTTTTTTGTCACTTCACTTACAAAAATATTTTCTTGGGTCCTAGCTAAAGAAGCCTGCCAGCAACTGGCATTTTCTTCTACCTTTTCAGCAGTTATTTTCTGTTTAAGGAAGAAACTTATTGTTTTACTCAGAGAAAGCAAACAAGCAAGCAAAGGGAAAGAAATGCAACTAAAAATCCTAGAAAGACAAACAGAACAAACCCCAAAGGCGTTAGTAGAGCCATAAAGCAAAAAGAGCTGAGATCTTTAAAACATTAAATGTTACACTTCCACAGCAAATGGTTCTTTGGCTGCAATAGGAAAGGGTGAAATCATAAAGGTGAAATTCAAGACATCTAACAAAACATTAGTATCAGCCATGAGCTACTTGAGCCACGCTCACACTTCCACAGTGAGCATAGGGTCAACCTAAATGCATCAGCATATAATAAAAAACTAACCATTAGATAGCTGAAGTGAACCAAATTTGGGCTTGAATAAAACCATATGAATGACATATGATATCTTTTACCTTTCCTAAATAATTTAAATATTTGGGCCCTAGGGCCTGACAGATCTTACTGGTGGTGTGTACCATCTTGTATAAAAGGCTTGCCACACCCTATTTTGGCTGGTCCTTAAGGGCTATCTCCAAGTGCTGGGCTAAATGTGAGCCTTGTTTTTGCCATCTGTCTCTCCCTTAATACACAGCAGCTTAAAAGCTGCCTCCAAGGGATAGCAGAACTTTTCATGGGGAGTCAATGTCAAGGCTTCTTCCAGGTTCTTCTCCATCATCTCCAGTGCCAGCCAAAGTTTGTCTAATAGTTCTCTTCTGCCAGAGAGCTGGCCTTGGGAACAACCAGTAGTTCTCTTAGAATAGGGGTAGTGTGCTCCAGGCCCTGGCTTGGGTATTGCTCTCTGCTCTAAGGTGAAGTAATTCAGCAATGGTGGCATCAACATGCCTCCAATCCTTTCACCCATCCTCCTTCACAACAGCCTCTTGGGAATGGTTGTTGGTGCATGCTTGCTCCTCCTTGCTCCTCAGGAGCTCCTGGCCCGTGCTTTGTCTGGGACCTATGCTAGTTAAGGCAGGTCAAAGCATTGGTGGGAGAAGATATTGCTCAAAGCTATATGATTTCTTCCTCTTCTCCACATCATTTAACATATAGGAATGAACTTCCAGTGGTCTCACACATTCTGTTGCACTTGGGTGGCACAAGGAGAGGAAAGACCAGGCTGGGGCACTGAAATTGAACTACTGCCTCTTTGTTCATGTTTTTCACCTGACACTGCACCTTGATCTGTCAGAAGAGAAATCATTTATGTGCCACCAAGATTCTGGCCATGTTAAATATTTGTTAGTATTTTAGATACCCCACTTCTGTAGCCAGCCTGATGTCACTGTCTGGAAATATCTTTTCAGAATTTTCATGATTGAAAATACTAAAGCAGCAGCACTTATGTCCTAAAAAAGTGATGCCAACACTTGAATGCTCATCCAAAAACAAGAACTATAATAGCAATCCGTGTCTTTGAGACTAAACAACCCACAACAAGGTCTCAAAGACTGTAATAACAATGGACTAAGGAATTTTTATAACATTGTCAGTTCTGAGTAACATGGTAAGTGTGCATGGCAAGGATAAGAAATATTCTAAGGCTAAGATGGTAAAGATAAGAAGTCTGGGAAAAAATAATCTACTTTCTCAGTTTCTGTCAAAGGAGGTAGATGGGTTTATGTCAGAGAACTCAAAAGCATTCTCAGAGATGTCTCTCTGAGATACCACACATTGGGTCTGAAGACAGGGAGCAGCATAACAAATATGGTTTCAGAGTCTATAATGCAGATATAGTGAGCTCAGGCACAGGAATCAATCCCATTGATTTTAGTGCATGTGGGAAAGGAAGGGCTGTAAATGGTGGTGTCGCGGTCAATGCTTTTATAGTCCAGGTCTGACTTTTCAGCCTGAGGCTATCTCCCTATACCGATCGAGTGGAAATGTTGAAAAATCATCTTGTTCAATCTTCACCTGGACTACTGAACGTGCGTAAAAGCATGCCAGTCAAAATGAGTGATGGCCCAGCTCAGGTGCCAAGAGGCTTCTCCTGACAAGTAATGAGGTGACACTTGAGGTGAGGTCTCAGTTTAGCAGCACAAATGATTTTGTGTCTCTATACTGTAAGCATTTTTATACATCAGCAGAAGTCTCTGTTGGGATAAAAATAATCATTCATCCTGCTTTGCCGGTCTCACAGGTATCCACCACTCTGCAAAAGGGCTGTAGCCTCCTAAAACTTTGATTTTGCTTTGTAGATCAATGAAGTTTTTAGTGGTGGTGGTAGATATCAAAAGCAAATATATTGAAACCAGTTTTTTATGCTCAGTCTCTTGGGATATATTTTCCTTGCCATAAGACAAAAGAAATGATGTAATGCTCCGGAAGGGATTTTACCTATAGAAGAAGCTGCCCAGAGCTGAGTTTCTACATGGAGGTGTCCAGCTGTTGGCTGACAGTTTAAGCACCCTGTATAGCACCTGGCAGTAAACATCCTACCCTGGCTCCCCCCATGAAGGTGCCTAATGTAATTTGACATGTCTTATAGGTAAGTATCCCTCCTGGCCTTCAGCTGTGGCTTTCAGGGAACAAAGGTCTTTCAAAGGTCTGACCCCATGTCTGTTAGACCTCTGCAGATACCTTTAAAAACAGCCTTAATTGGCTCCAAAGACCCTTGTTTGAGTACTGTAACTTTTAATTTCCATTGGTTAATGTCAGTTTTGTGAGGTCTGTCAAAAAGGTGTCATAATCTGTGACTTGGACTCCAGCTATCTCCTACGTTTGATCCACCAGAGTTGTGAAATAGGCTAAAAATGTTGCTTCTTTTTAAAGTATTGGAAGAAGGGTGGGGATCAACACATGGTAATGAAAAATTAGTACAAAGCCCATGTGCTTGGATTCAAATGCTTCCTGGAACATCAGGTTTACCGGATCTGCCTGCACATAGAGACCACAATCCCTCACTGCTTTCTGCACAAATACTCTTGAGCTCTGATACAGTCCAGACAGCATACTGAAACTTCAACACTTCAAACTCACAACTTCTAGCTGCCCCACCCAGCGTTCCAATACAAGATCTCTTATCTTTTAGATTCTTCATATGAACTCTCCATTCCAAATAATTTTTAATCTGTCCTTTTTCTATTTTCCTGTGAAGCTATTAAAGTAGAGGAGTTTTCATTCAGAATTAGAATTTCCAGATGATGTTCCACAGCCCCGATCTATTAATCTAAATGTTTTGTGATTTAATTTTCTTTGTTTTTCAGGTTTGTGGTTGTTTTTTTTTTTTTTTTTAAATTTACACACACTTGTGAGAGTATGACATGCTGTTTTTAATTAATATCAAGATAGTGTTGCCACAAAAAATATGAAAATGCAAGTAATGGCTACAGAGGTAGGACAGGCAACAGTGAGAAACAAAGCTTGAAAGAAAAAATAAATTAAAAAGCAGTTAATAATGTTATAAACAAAGTAAGATTGAAGAGCTGCTGGAAGAACACAATTCAGTTATTTAACATTTGGATTGATTTTAGCTTTGCCTGATTTCATTAACTACCTTTTTCATATTTTGGTAACACAAGGGCAGATATCAGTGTTTTCACTTCCAGTGGTTCTTGATCGCTGGCGAAAGAAATCAAGAGTAGCCAGGATATGCCCCGGAAGGTCTGTGATCTGACCAACGTAATGTTAAATCTAAGGAAATAAGTGAAAAAATGAACTTGTTAGTTTGGATTCCTTCCTTTCCTGATGGGTCTGAAATCTTTCTGCAACATTTTCAACCAGACAACATATCTCTTAATGCCAGTCTTAGCTTTGTGCTTGATGAGTCTTTGCCCAGCTTTTGGCATTTAATTAAGTTTTCCATCTATAACCTTAAAAAACTCCTAGTAAATACACTGCCCTTTACAGAATGCTAAAATAAATAACTTTCTTCTGCAAAACACATTTCCACAACTATCATGAAAAAAAAATCATCATACTGACTCTTCCTGATGCTTGCTACTCATGTCAATTTTAAGTTTTGACCAGAGACACAGCAGTCATCCAAACACTCCGTTTAAGTTATCTATTACAAACGAGATATTGACTCACCACACTTTGAGTGTTTCTATTGAGAAGTAGATGATTATCTCTTGGATGTTATCTTTGAATAGTGGTCCTCAACAGTTGAAGAGTGGCTGCCAAGAACAAGTTATTTTACCGCTAAATCTTTACATCTTAATGATCTAGTATCCATTTTGCTAGAGTTGAAACCTATGACTTTTAATGTTTACAAGAAAGCCAAGACGCTGAGGAGATATTGAGTAGTATAGTACACAAACTTAGAAAGGGTAATTGTTTATGGCTCCGGAGACAACATGACAAAAGGTCATTTTATGAGAAGAAGTGGCCACGCTTCATCAGAAAACCAGACAAATGTGCTTTTTATGCACTACCGAGAAACCAAGTTAATAAGAAAAGTTAATCAGCACTGACCCTAAAATATTCCTGAAGGCCAGTCTTCAGGGACCAGGATGCAAAATGGACATTTCAGCACTCTCCGAGATACCTGCCAGTTGGCCAGGCAAAGAGACAGTAAGATGCAAAGGCAAATTCAGCAGGGATGACATGCCTCATTCCTCAACAGCTTTCCTGTACATTCAGTCATGGATATGACCCCCATTAGATGAAAGAAAGGAGGAACAGGTCCAAGATGGAACGGCATAACGATGCTGACACTCACAAAAGGAGGCATCAGTGTCTGTAATATGTTTAGTGTATTTTTCTTTTAAAGTACTCTTTTCCACCTAGAGTAGAAATTCTAGGAAGTTCCTATTCCTAAGTACAATTTCAGGACAGTTGAATCTGAGAACATGTCAAGTTAATGAAGTAAAGGAGGACTGTGATCAAAAGAAAGTCATGAGTTCACCTCCCTCATGTAGTCCAAGCTAGTCACTTTTAGCTCCCTTCAGATTCAGAAGGGTTTTTGAGCTGTTATTACAAACTTTTACTATCTGTAGTTTCGAATGGTGGTTTTCTATGTTGCCTGGTAGCAGATGTTATACCAGATTGTCTATTCATTAAAAAATTCTCCCATAGCTTTGACCATGTACTACACACAGCAGTGTGCTTTCTTCCATAAATTGTTTATAGAGTCGTCAGATGTGAAATCACAGAAAGACAGTGAAATGGCTTGTCTAGTCCTTTGGATAACACAGACAAGGAAATTCCACAGATTTCTGTTCTATTTGGCCAGTTGATATGAGTGTACCTGCAATAGAATTTCAACAGTTTTTAAATTTCAAGTGAAGGCATAAGTCTCCAAGAGAAACAACATCCACCGCTTCCTTGGTAATTTATCTGACTAAGCAGTCTTACTAACTATTCTCTCATTTTTAATTTTAATTCTACATGGGTTTGTCTGTTGGGATAAACTTCCAAATAAAATAATAACCACACCATCGAGTAATCCCTGTTACAGTATTTTATAAACCACTGAAGTGTTCAACAATTATCATATTAACTGGATACTGGATGACAACACCACATATCAGGTGATCTAGAAAATGTTGCAGAACAGATTTCCCATGTGATAGTGGAAATGTTCTGACTTTAATACTTGCAATGAGCTTTGTATGAATCTATTAGCCCAACAGAAGGAATCATGTAAAAGCCAGCTGGCTAGTATAAATTATCTTTCTAGGTCGTCTGTATAGAGAAGAGAGTGAGGAATCTCTAGAAGGTGGTTTTTGCATGTTCTGGATACTTGTGTTAGAAGGAGTTAAATTTCTGTCTGAAAATAATAATAATTCTCTATTGATTATACAGGGAATTTAGAATAGCAGATATGAATAAATGCTTAGCTTTTAGATATGTCAATCAGGGTCTTTGGGTCTGAGAACCAAGTTCCTAATGAGTGTCTGTAAGGGTAATTTACAATATTTGGAGAATTTCAAGACCTGGTATCTCAATCTGGCAAACTATTGACTTCTATTTCTGTTCAGTGCAAGTTATGTTTTTAATTCTCAAAGAGGAGGTACAGTCAGTCATGCAGATATTTCTTTTCACCTAACACTTCTCTTATCTACAGGTACCATATGCAGTGATAAAGCACTTCAGTATTTCTTATTGGCCATCAGTAGAAAATTATTTAAATAACTTCAGAACTGGAGGTGTCCAACTGTTACTGAACGAGGGACTTGCAGCATGGAAATAACAATCCACATTTAACATATCTTTAGTAATCCAGGTGCTGTATCAAATGACTTCCTCATCTTGGAAACAAACTATTGCAAGTGAGATGATTTGAAGTTGGGCTTGCTGCTAATTACAATGGGTTCGTCAGTGGCAATTTCTGCTGGCATGTTGGGGGGCTCGGATCATCATACCATATGCTCTCAATCACACAATGGTTTGTGTTGGAAGGGATCTTAAAGATCACCTAGCTCCATCCCCACTGCCGTGGGCAGGGACACCCTCTTGAATGGCTTTTTCCAGAGTTTTCTGCCAAAAAAAGAATAGTAGAGAGACAATCTCCAGTCATTTAGGGCAGTTTGCAGGGTCTTTCCTTTGTGTGCTGGAGGTACTGGTTGCCTCAATTGCGATTTGCATGCAAAAAGCACACTACTGGGACCTGTAGGAGTTCTTGCTTGCATCAGTAGGCTAAGCAGTGGTGCCACAGCGACTCTGAAAATGCAGCCTGTGTTAAGAAATCTGAGAACTTGAAAAATCTTGAAGGAGGATTTGATGTCAGTCAGCTGCTTCTGTCGACTACATAGGAAACATCTTGCTCATTTGTTTATGTTTCCCTTAATATTTCAAAGAATTTTAAGAGCCACCAAATCCAACACCCTTCTAGTTTTCTAGTTTCAGATTTTGTTGGAATCATTATTTTCTGCTACTTCTCTTTGAAACATCTTATAACAAAATTATTTTAAAATATCATCACTGACATTTCAGTAAAAACATTTAAAATGTTTCTGTGATTTTTTTTTGTGATGCGATGTAGTCATTTTACTTTAAAGCACAAATGCGGTGATTCTCAGTGGTGGAAAACAAGTCGTAGAGGTATAAAATTAAAAAAAGAGAAGGAACATTTTTTTTTCATCAATAGACAGGAAATTTTAATCTCTGATTATGACAAGAGCTTAGATACCAGTCTTTTTTATTTCTGTTTTTAATGGCAATAAACAGTAACCAAAGAGATCAGTATGAAACTTAATGAGATACCTGCCCAGTCTCAGCCAGGATGCTTGCCTGTCCTTGTTTTGACTACTCCCCCACGATGCTAATCAGAGTTAGGGCACACAGGGTCAGGGACATCTTTTTCTTAAAAAAGAATTAATTCGTGCTGCACCAGTTATGTCTGCACTGAATTTTCACATTGATTGTTTGACTCCACTGAAATCTGAAACACTTCATATATGAATTCAGTTGAATGTCAAGTGTTGCAGAGTAACTTGTGACCTTCCTCAGTTTTGTGCTGCTGTTAAACTCATTTTCAAAACTACTTATACTACACAACGTTAAGATACGAGTCACCGAACCACTAAGGCATAACATTCTGATCAGTCTTAAAGCAACACAAGTAGAACAGCTCCAGAATCCATAATGCATGGCATATGCCATCCTGAGAAATGGTATATGTACTTAGAGGATGATTTCCCTGTATCTTCAAGCAATACTGTTCTTGTTTGAGTAAAATACTCATAGCTGTTAAGACACATATCTGGGCAAATATTATTCAGTAAATCCCCACAGTCTAGGAATATAACACTTTAGGATAATAGGTGTAATTGGAATGCAATTAATGCCAAGATTAGTGAGGAAAAAATGGAATCCTTCGAAACGTGTTACTCTGCTCTTTTATATATTAAATATTCTATTCAGATTATTGAGTTTCCTTTTTCTCTTGTTTATTATCTACAGTATTCAATTACTACAGCAGGAAGCTTTACTAAAATAAAAGATTCAAAACTTAGCTGTTCTTCAGAGCATCACCCTATCAGGAATTTATGTAAAGTCAGTTCTATTACACAGTGTATTTTACATAGGTGACAGTACTAAACTAAATAATAATAAAACACCACCCAACCTAAAAATGTAAATTAAATAAATTATTATTAATTGACCAAGTAGAGGGATATAAAATCAGAAGAATGCCAGAGTTAAGATTAAAAAGAAATGCATTTTTCAGATGCTTAAAGGGGAAGGTGACATCATATCTTAGAGTCATAGAATCACAGAATGGTTTGGGTTGGAAGGGACCTTAAATATCATCCAATTCCACCCCCCCTGCCATGGGCAGGGACACCTTTCACTAGACCAGGTTGATCCAAGCCTCATCCAGCCTGGCCTTGAACACTTCCAGGGATGGGGAATCCACAGCTTCTCTGGGAAACCTGTCCCAGTGCCTCACCACCCTCTCTGTGAGGGTTGAGTTTGAGTGAGAGATGACTCTGTGGTCCAGCCAGACAGCTTTGAAATATTAGCTATGGTAGAAGAAATATGTCTATATACAACTGAGTAAATTTGAAATCTCATCCACTAGCTTCTTTCTTTTTGAATAATCTCTCATATGAAATAAACATTAGCACAGAAGTGCATTAATTTATTGAAAATATTTCTGTAGCAATACATTGAAGTAGTATAAACAAATGGAAGCTAACACATTTTAAAGCTTTAACATAAATATGTGTAATGTCCAATAATATACACACTGCTCCGAAAGAAAATGTAATATTTAACTATTAGAACTTACCGTCAATTATGAAACATGAGTCCATTTCAACATCTGAGGCATTTAAGGTCTAACATTCACTAGTGACTAAGAAATGCTAAATGTTTCTAAAAGTTACTGTCTGCCCAAACTAATGTCTTCAGAGTGAGTCATTCTAACATATTTAGCCCATAAAACATCAGCGTGCAAACAGTTCCTGAAAATACATTTATATCACAGGGAATCAAAGCTTTGTCTTTAAACTCAAAATGAAAGATGAAACTCAAAATGAAACACGTCTTATAAAAACCAGTTCAGATGACCATTACACAATCTTGCAAAGAAGGAGGTGGAAGATTTATTGTAATTTTTTTTTTAATTTCTCCATTAATTGTGGGTATTTTTCTTTTACTAAATGAGCCATTTCTAGTCCATGGGGCCAGATTCATATATAGTTTTGCAAGATGCATCTGATCCAGTTGAGGGAATCAGATAGCAAAGCACAGAAAAGACAAAATCTGTTTCTCAGAACTGCTTTTGAGTTGCCAATGGATAGTTACTCTCCTTCTCACTGTGTCTTGACACAATGCAGTGTTTATTAGCTTATATCTTATTTCTGTCCTTATTTCTGTCTCCTTACAAAAAACTGACTACCCTAGTGCTGCCCGTTGGGATTCAGTTTGGTATTCCTCACTAGCTAGTCATGTCACATTATATTGCTCACTGCTGGTTTGGTGGCTGGAGGGAAGTGGGGAAGAAACATCTTGCCTTCAAAACTTTGGTTATGTACTCTTCTATACTCAAAGCAGTTTTCTTTCAACCCTTTTTAGTCACTGGAGAGAAGTGGGAAGTGATGATCTGATCATCTTGTGTTAGAGGTCTGCCTGATGAGGAGACTTGCCACTCTCTATAAACCATTATTTATAAGGATTTAACCTCTGTTGGCTGTAAAGGGAGACCAGGGTGACTATTTCAGTAAACACGCACACTGCAGATGTTATATATAGTCAGGCATATCTCTGTTTAGTTCAATGCCCTAGCTCCTAAATCTCTTCAAAATTGTTGCAGTATTTTTTTCCCAGCCCTTAATCTGTCTTGTCTGCAGAGGAGAGAAGAAACAGTCTTATTTTATGCTTTGTTGTGAAACAAACAAAATATAAATAAAGCCATGAAACTGCAGCTGGAGTTCATCCAAAATGAAACACTCGGCTTAAAAAGGAATGTTAAAAAAGCACCATTTAACCTTTTTTTTAAAAATATGTGTTTGTAAACAAATGATGGCTTTAAATCCAGAGATAATTGTTTTGCTCTCAAAATGTCTAAATAACTATTTGACTTTTAACAAATGTTTCACATTTCCTTCACTTTTTTAGACAATTAGGGAAATTGTCTGAGTCTCATCCCTCTGGTCCTCCCTGGTACATTTTTCAGTCATTTTACTCCCTGCCAAAAAAAAAAAAAAAAAAAAAGTATCTTTCACACTCCTAACTGTAAAGGAAATAAGATAAAAGGGAATGTCTGTGTCCCATCAACATGACAGAGATGACACTCAGTAACAAGGAAGTTCCCTAAAACCTTTCTCAGAATCTTTATCAGATATGAAAAATCTTTTGTCTATTTTGGGCTAACAAATTAGTACCAGATAGGGTCAATCTGTATTGCTGCCTTGCTTTCTCCATTGGCCAGATCTCTCATCTGTTTGCTGGGAATGAGGAGCTAGGTCAGCCTGAAAATTGGACATGCCACTGGATGTGTCTAGAAGCATTCGTCCTCCTCTACATTGCCCAGCATGTTTCCAACTTACAGAAAACAGCTGAAGCTAAATAAGATAAATTAGAGAATCAGAGCCATGCTGACAGAAATGGCATGCGGATACGGATTCCTAGGTCTGGGAGAAAAAAAGGATTGATGCACACTAACTAAAACTGGATGGGGTAATGAGCACGAGTTGGATGTTTAACAAGACTGATACCGGTAAACATCCCATGCTGTACTCAATCAATGTTGCGGAATACAGAGGTAAAAGTAAGCAGTCTTTTGAGAAAATGAAATTTCAGTGCAACACCACTAGGACCACTGTGGTCTCAAACCACAAGACAAACACAGTGGAAACATTCTAAATGTTTCTAGAGTAGCTTCTATCTGTTTAACCATCTATTTAATTACCCAGTGTCTGTGCATGGAAACACATGCCACCTGTTCCTAGAGGCTGCATGAAGGCAAAACCAATGTGATGGCTACCAAAACGGTGTCATATACCCATATACCAGCAATTACAGTGACTATAATCAATGAGTATGGAAGAATTGTACACTAAAATAATTACAAGAGACATGAAACCCTAGCAAACTGCAACAGTCCCTGATTGGTGTTTTGCTTCAGAACACAAGCTCTTGGAGCAAATTTTCTGGAGACAGTTCTGGATAAAAGGATCAAGAAACTGGAAAACATAACAAAACATGTACTTTAATTCAGGACTTGGAAGTAAATGAAGGAAATGCAGGACTCTGCATTTAGGAATTATACTCAGTACTCAATGTTTTATATACAGAATAGTGCAGGACTAGATGTGCTTGGAAATACAGTAGTAATATAGATGGCATGGATTAATCTCCTTTCTTTTCTCCTTTGTTCTTCCCACTTCCAATTTTACACAGCTGAATTAGGATTCCTATGACCCCACTATTAGTAGAGGATGCATTGTCAGGCATCTCCAGAGCTCCTTTTCTGGAGGTTTTCTTATCTTCACATCTGTTAGCAGGCCTAGTTCTCCTGTGTGCTCCTTAACCTGCTTCAGTCAAGAAGAGATAATTCAGGAAAGAACAGCATTTTGCACTGTTCATTCTCGCTCAAATGGATGAGGGGACAGTCACATGCAGTGCTCCACTGGCAAATTTGAGGAAACAGCAGGGTCCCAGTAGTACTGAATGCTGCTGGGAGGGTGGCTGTTGGCATACCGCAAGGTTGTTTATAACTAGACAAACTGGTTCAGGTTACCCTGCCTCTTTGTTTAAATACAAGATTGAATTTTCTTAAAACAGAGAACATGGGAAGCATTTATAGGTTGCACTTCTGAATCAGAGTGCTTAAATAAGACAGACCTGCAACGTTTTCACAGAAAAATAAAAGGAAAAAATGTCAGCGGAAACAACCCAATCTCTCTTATACCCTTAGAACTACGACTTCTGCACATGGACCATCATCCTTTAAAATTAGTGGAAAATCGCTGCAGGTTTTAAATAACCATAGAAGAATGGTGAAGTATTATTGCTCTGAGAATTCATGCTGATGTCCCATTCTCAGTACCTAGAGCCTTGAGATGATAAGTTTCAGGACTAATAAATGTCCTTCACTAGTAAAATCATGCTTAAATACCCCATTAAATGTTTTGCTACAGGAATGTATCTCTTAAAAGTCCTCATTTCCATTGGTCTTAAGGTTGTCAGAAGATTAAGTCATTTACTTTCCCAAACACATGCTTATCCATTGGTTACAGCCCACGGGATTCCAGGAAGATGTCAAATATTTTAAAAGTTACTTGAAAAAAAGCCAGACTGAAAAAAACCCCAAAACCCAAAAACAAAAAAAAACAAAAAACCCACCCACTATTTGGTCAAGTTGATCTCAATTCCAGTCTTCTTACAAGTTGTTATTCCTGGTTTGTGGGTTTTTTTAACTGCTGCACTGCCAGGTGCATTTTGCCACATTCCCCTTATTCTTTCATTCATGCAAAGAATTACCAGTGAACACATGAATGGTTTATTGGCTTTTTTAACACTCCTTGCCTTACTGAAGCTCCCATGTATTTTTAAAAGATCTTTATACATGGGCAGTACCCTTGCTGCTCAGTCAGAAGGGTATGAACTATGTCCTTATCCCTAAAGTTCAAGTGGATCAAAAATATTTCATGCATGGCTGTGTGGTTAACAAGACGTAAGTAGAAAATATTTGATGAATAGGAATATGATGAGAGGTATCTCTAATCTTAAACCTGTGCTTAGGTGATCTTTTGATTTAGTTTAAAAGCACAATCCTTATATATAGGACTGTTTCTCTTAAACATTGCAATTCACACTGTATTTGAAGACAAATTCTCTTCCACTCTGGGTTTTAAAAGGAATGCTGTATTATGCCTAGGGGGATGGTTGGTGTAACTAAAGCCAGTAACTGTTCTTTTAATGTTATATATATTGAGAAAATATGAACTCTTGTCCCATACTTAGACTAATCACCAGTCAAAATTTTCTTCAAAGTGGTTGAATGCTTCAAGTTTTCAATTTTTTATCCTCAGCTTTACATCTTGCAGTGGCAAAATTGAGTTCAGAGTAAAGAAGTTCCCCAGGGGCTTGACCAATTTATTCTAATAATAAAGGACCTGCTGTGGAGACTTTATGAGGCTGAGTTCCTACCCCTTCACTGTTCTGAAGTTTCTATAACTGGTATAACCTTTCTTGTCCATATCTCACCTCCTGCCCTATCAGGACAGCACCATTTGTAGAATTTTTAGTGAGCTGGCTGAAAACCATTATTTTTTAATAATGGTGTACTATGAGTGAAGGCTAGCTGAGAGCAAAAGCTCAACATGACAAGTGCAAGGGGACGTAAGCCTATCCAGGTGTATGCTACTTAAAAGAATATAGGTATAGAATGATGTAGTGGGTGAAGAACTGCAGGCCAGGGACTGAAGAGAGCTGATTTCTGTCTTTGGTTGTTCTGATAGTCCACAGGATGAACTTCTGCAAATCATTTAACCCCTACATTCTGTTGTAAACAACCTGACGAAATGAGTACCTGAGGGTGCACTGCAATTGTCATTGTCCTCTTGCAAGTCTGTCTTTCAGTATAAGCATACTTTTCAGGAAAATAAACAAAATTGAATAAACCGTATTTTTCCCAACCTTCATCCTTAAAAAGCTATTTTAAAGAGAGGCAATACAATAATTATGACTGGAAGTAATAATCAACACAAAGACTATGAAAAGAATTTTAAAAAAATATCTCTTCTTGTCTAAGTTTAATGGAGCTGCATGTGCACTTCAAGAGAGGGAAAGACATCTTTGTTACAGCAGATTAGTCACTGACCCTCTCCTTGCTACAAGCAGTTGCATTTAATGAAGTCTTAATGATCCATTCATCTCTATTCAGCCAAGAGGATTAGGTGTTACTCTGTACACTTATATTACCTATGTAGTTATTTAAAAGCAGCATGCTGCCTTCATGTACCATTATTCCCACACCTCTCATTTTTATTATGCTTCAGCACAATAAAGTGGGAAGAGAGAACTGAATCGTCCCTTGGAGGAAGGATTCTGTGTGTAGGAGGCATCTCCTGCCCACCTGAACTACACCTGAGCTCATTACTGTAATGTTAATTTCTCTTTTCTGAAGGTCTACTCAACATATTCAATAGAGTCCAAGACGAAAGTCCTCTCACCCTAAAGCAGATGTCTATAACAAGGCAGATGACTAACATTTTAAAATACCTGTGTCTCTCCCAAGACTAGGAAGATTGCATGAGATTATTTGCTCAGCTGTTGATATCTAAACCATAGATATCTAAATTTGGGTGAAATTAAGTCTACAGGGCAGAAGGCTATTTCTGAGGCACCCTGTGAAATTTGCCTTTGCTCAGTTGCCTTTGCTGCCAAGGGCAGCCCAGTGTAGAGGTGATGCACGTGCCTGGTACATCTGTTGTAAATGGTGTGAAAGGTCACGGCACAGGGGAGAGATCATAATAAAAACTTAATAAAAAAGTCAGGGCACATGAATTGTATCTCGTGGGTCATTATTTCTTGAGAAATGTGTATTGTTACTGGTTTTCCCATTTCAGTATCTTGTGTGGGAAAAAACCGGGAGAGCCTGTTTCACTGTTCTGGTTTTTTGAACAACCAACAACCCTGTCCTGGGTTGGTTGTGGGGTGTTCAGAAATTCTGCAGCTGTATCCAGCACATGAGACTGTACAATACTTGTTGCGCTCGATTATAATGAAAAATACTTGCCAATTTAAAGATGGCGAGAGTGTAATTATGATGTTCTGTGTCCTAGAAGAGGGAATAATAAGCCCAACATATGAACCAGGTTGTTTGCAGTTGTTGGATGGCACAGCTATGCACAGTTAAACATAGGTGTAACCAGTAGCAGGATCAGGATTTGCCTGGAACAAGATACAGAAAATAAATATATTATGAGCTATGAATACAAACGTGAATACAATATCCTTAAGATTTTTTTACAGAGAAATGTGATGAACCTTGACAGTCCCTCTTGGAGGTCGGAACTTGTATAACATTTATAAGAAAAATACTTACACACTGAGAATACCTTTTTCTTAATTTGAAATACCAGAAAGAGCTGCTGAAAAGGAAATGCCTGTGACCTTTTAAATTAATTCAGAGGCTATTCTGTGCATAAAGAGTCATATAAAAGAAAAAGCAACAAAAAGCAAAGTGAGACATGATAGGAAAAAAAAAAAACATGGACAGAATCTGTCAACTATTAATTACGGTTATAATATTAAACCTCCTTTGAAGAGGCATAACTTAAAGAGATAAGGATGAAATTCATCTGACCAAATATAGATGTCTGCAACACAGACAACTCCCATGGGACTGTTACTTGGATCTCCTTACTGTGAGCAGAAAGCAAAAGGAGCTCAAAGAGCGGAGTTCGTCTTGTTGAAAGGTAGATGGCCAATGTATATTAGCTGATTTGCACCTTAATGATAATACTATAAGGGGAGTTCAGTGTCACTAGTTCAGCTGTAAATGTCATCGTTGAAGACATCTGAAGTCAATTATGATCAATCCCACCTTTTGTAATTTATCTGAAGCCAAATAGCAAAATTATCTGAGAACTAGAAGAGTTCTGAGGTGTGTAAAAGCCTTCTTTAACCCTTAGGAAACAGATCCCATTTCTTCAAATTTAAATCTAAATCCATTTTCATAATTAAGCACAGAAATTAAATCTCCTTCTGAAGCCAATTCCTGTGCCCATATTTCACTATGATGGCTATCCTTGATCTGCTTAGATTAGTTATGCTCCAGGTGAATAACAAAACAAGATGAATCGCTCTACACAAAGGCATTGGTTTGGCTTTAATTCTATTAAACATCACATTTAATGATTATTTGTGTGGAAGCTCTGCGAGATGTGGGAGGAATGAACAAGCAAATTCCTGACTGCTAATCAGTAAAGTACAACTTGAAAAGTATTTTCAAACCTTTCCTTTTACCGAGACTCCCTTTCACCTTTTCATCCCCAGCCTTCTGTGTAACAGACCGCTGTGGTCTTCCTACTGGGTATGTAGGACTAAAGTGACATTGCTCTAACTGGGGAAGCTTTCGGTATTCTTTATTTATAAATGAAATAAATTCTGGTCTGCTTTGGTTACGGTATCAGTGCAAGCTAGAAAGTGGTCTTGGCATATATCTCCCTTCTGCCCTTGACTACCATGTTCATGATGAAACATGCCTCCAGTCCTTCCTAAATCACCTAACACGGGAGTGGTAGTAGTGGCAGGTGCAGTGTGCTTCTGTGCCAGGTGTGGGAGGACAGATTCAGCTTTCTGGTCTGCTTTTCCTTCGTTGAAAGCAGTTTCCCATGTTGTGCAGAGAAAAAAATAAAAAAGAAGAAAAGCATCAGCCCATGGGCCACCTGATAGCGCTGTCTTAGATGGAAGCAAGGTGACAATAGACTTTCTGCAGGTAACAGCATTTTTCAGCCTCGTGGCTGTGCAACTGCACACCACCCGCTTTGTGCAGCAGACTGTACGACTTCTCCATAGTGAATAAACATCGAAGTGTCGAAGATATTTGTGTATATGGCACGTAAATAAAACACAGAAATTCTGCTGGACTATCCATTCCCTCTATGACATCTAAAACTTTCTGAGGAAAACCACTCTGATGTCATTTCAGTTTCTAATGGAGGAATATTAGCCATTCTCCTCTGGTTAATACATCATTAAAAAAAATCACCAGTATCATAAAGCAATACAATCGCATATATATATATATATATATATTTGGTGAAGATATATAATGCTATGCACTTAAAATTATATACATGCACACACAATGATTGTGATATTTATGGAATGAAAAGTTGTTATCTCTTAGTTCCCCCAGTTCTAAACCAAAATTTTGTGTAAAAAGAACACTTCTAGCTAGGAACAGGATTGAGCTTTATCTTAACATGCCTCAGCTGCTCAAGTGTTAACAAACACTTTGCTCTATAAAGTTTGCGTAAGTCATAAGTGCCATGATAGAAAACCAACACAATAAATAGCTATTCTGTTGAACTCTTGGAAAATGATTTTTTTATGCTTAAGTCTATATCTCCTTGTCAGCATTTCAGATAAATTAGCAATGCTTTAACATTTGGAGTGGAGACAGGGTGTAATCAGTACGTAACACACCGTCTGTGAGAAGTGGAAATGTCTGTGACAGAGTGTTGTGAGGAAAGCCCATGGATCTGAATAGATAAAATGACTCTTTTAAACCAAAATTAAACCATATAATATATAGTTACTAATGTATAGTATGCAGAAAACGGCCTGCTAAAATGTTCAATTTCTAAAGAATTCTATCAGAAAATGACAGGTACAATATGATGATGCATGTGCAGAGACATTTAGTTATGTATTTATTTATTTACATGTTTGTAAGGGACAAGTGTGTTAGATATATACGGAGAGAGGACATGAATATGGGCATCTGCTATGAAACATGAGGTAGAACATAGTCCAGAAGAACAGGTAAGTAAGTTCCCATGCTCCCAATTGTTTGAGTTTGTAAGAGGTCTGTGTTTCCACTGGATAGACAATACCTTCTTCCTTTATCCACTCAGGTTTCTCAAACATCTCCTGTGTAACTATTTAATTTTCACACAGGTTTCTCAAGCAGTTTCCCTGAAGTTTCTAATCCACTGTATCCACCTGTTACACTTGGGGACTATTCATATCACTAACTTTATTACAATTTCTCACTTAATTTGGAAGAATAATCCTCTTTGGCTCTCTCTAGCCAGCTAGCAGTTCAGGTTCTGCGCAACGCTTTCTAGAGATGATCATCTCTCACTCCTGACTACAGAAAACATGTACAAAGTCACCCAGTGCTGTTCCCCACCCAAAGGGATAAAATAAACACCATTAATTTAAATAATTCCTATCTACAAATTGCTGTATGACTATTCGCTATGGCATGTGAACTTATTGTCATGAAAATGGCAAACACTGTAAAGTATGTAATATATCTTTGTTATTCATATCTTCAAACTATTAGCTGGCATACACAATTCAGTAGCTATAGCAACACTGATAAATTTAAAATTAATGGTCCTTATTTGTTTTAACACAAAAAAGTCAAGGATTGAACACTACGGAGCACAAACAAGTAGAGACAATTTGGAAGATAAACTACTAAGTGACCCTAAAATAGGTGCTGGAGTGGGTGTTGTTAACATTCCGCATCCTGAAAGTGTTTGTCCATGGACACAAGGAATACACTAGTAGCTCAAAAGAAAAAGTATTTCTCTTGAGTAACAATCAGGAGGCATGAAATTTCTGATTTCCATGAAATGTCAAATTTTCTCTTATTTTTCTCTCAACATCTGAATGGTTTAATTTTCCCTTACATCGCCCTAATAAACTTAAAACAGTCTCAGAACTGGGCTAATACTCTGTAGTAATGACTTATTTCTCTCTCCACATGGACAAATATTAGGAGAGAACATGCATATAGGAACTTGACCCAGGCTATGCCTCCACCCTTATTGTTATTACCAATACATGGTAGGATCTTTATCAGAGAATTAAATACCTGATATTGCCTCATGATGTGCAAACAGTGATTGAAAGCCCAGGAAAACAAATCTTGTTTCAATTTGGATATTCCATGGCTATTCTGAAGTCACTCATATCAGTATCTTAATTGGCTTTAAATCCTAATACATAAGGACTAGTGGGTGAGGAACAGACTAGGGAAGACTGCAGGTATATGTTTTTTTGCCTAGTTATACTGTAGGTTAGGAACAACTTGCCATGAGCAGTGTCCATCTGTGCGTGGGACAATTGCTTGGGGTGGTGAGTAGGAGCAGAAGCAGTCTGAGTTTCAGGAGAGCTTCAGCTGAAACCAAAGGACAAAGGGGTAAAGCCCTGAGACAGGTAGGCTTTGACAGGATCTGGAATAATTATAAACCAAGAGGAGTAAGGTACTGCCAACTGGCAAACAAATGTGGGATGGGAATTCAACCAGTGCTTTGCCTGGACTCGGTCCCAGAAGAATTTTTTTCAAAAGGTAGAAGCTATTAACCCTTCAGAGCCAGGATGTGTGACGGTGTTCATACAACAATTCCGACTAACAATGGCACTACAGAGTTTCTGTATCGCTTTCTACAGAAAATACCTGACAGGATATTGAGTACAGCATGGGCAAAGAGGTCAGCCTCTTCCCCAGACATACTGGGCAAGAAGCACATCTCACAGTTGATTTCACAGAACATTTTTGTAGTATATGTAGATCCTGTGAAAATCTGGAAATCCTCTTCTCTGCTGTGGGAGACAACAGGTGAGAGCGTGCTCAGCTGCTTTCTAGAGAAGGCATGATTAATGCAACTGAGGCTTTCAAAATTTTGGGGTTTTTTTATTATAGGTTCTCCAGGATGGATCTCCTCTCTGTCTTACTACATCCAAATACTCCTCTTAGCGGCAGTCTGAGCAGAGCTGGGCATAACTCCAGCCGTTCCACTACCTTTACAGCATATGTACTTTGCATTATCACATATGCATTTGAGGAAAAGAAGCAGTTTACAAATCTCTGACACATCAGACTTCTTCCTCTGCTCCCAAACACACACATACTGGATCATGTGAAGGGTGTAGAAATCTGACATGCCAGATAGTGTGACAGATAACACATGCTGTTATGAGCTCTCATTTCCCAGCCTCAGGAAGTGCTGGAACATTTCTTTGAATTGCTGTTATCTCATATGCTTGACTATTTCAAACACTCTGTGTATGTAGCAAAATCTTTTCTCAGATTATCCAATCAAAAAGACCACTGAGTCAACTAGTGTATTTCTGCATAGCATATATAATTGGTGTTTCCTAAATCAACACCTGTTCAACTACCACTTATTTATGGAGGGTGTGGAGTCAGGGTGTGTGTGTGTGTGTGTGTGTAATTACTGACCAAAAAAAAAAAAATCTTGTTTTGTATGCCTGGAGTTTGGGAAAGCATGGGCTTAAGGGATCAGAAACAGGAACACAGAGTAGGGAACCCAGCTGCTCAAAGTTTGTAAATCACTTCAATAATACTGTACCTCTAGAGTCCCATTTATCTCTT
This sequence comes from Eurypyga helias, assembly GCF_000690775.1. NCBI lineage: Eukaryota > Metazoa > Chordata > Aves > Eurypygiformes > Eurypygidae > Eurypyga > Eurypyga helias. Next base: position 39,725 of record NW_010269896.1, read on the forward strand.
TGGACAAAGGGAGAGGTAACATCCAGTCTTCCATCTTCTGTACAAAACTACCAGCACATGAGGGTTTGTCGAGAGAGCTGTGTGCACCAACGGCTGTGAGTTTCTTCCTTTTGCTGCCTGAACACATCCGTTGACTGTTGGCTGTGTGTTGCATACCTCATTCATTAATCGATTTGTCATTGGCAGATATCAATCCTGCAAAAAGATGTGCAAGTGAAAGAGGTAATTTTCCACCCTTGCCCTAATAGCTTTGCTGCAAGGGACAATTTTGAACTGCTGCAAGAAAGAGTGCTGGAGACTGTTAGTGCCTCCCACAGCAGCATATACATCTTGGCTCTTTCATTGTACAAGGCAAGCAGCCTTTGGCAGGCACCTTGGGTAGATTATAACCCTTGCATCAGATCTTTTGGAGATCTCTGCTGACAGGTCTTTTTCTTGCCTCTGTAGAAATTTAAGCCTTGTAGCACGTAGTTTATCATTATTCTTAAATCTATTTTTCATTATTAATACATTATTACTCAACATACACTATGAGAACCCTGAATATTTCTGAAATACATGTATAAGCTCATTTCTTACTCTTTAAAACCTCAATTTCCCAGTTTCCTAGGGCAATAAGATCTGCTATCTGTTTCACTATGGTATAACAAAATGTTCCTGCCTTTCAGAATATCACTGGAAGGTGAGGCACTGATGATTAAACCGTCTGACTGTGCAAAAAATGCAAGCGGAAGCCAAGTTTGAGTCACTGATTTATGGCAAAGGCTAATTCAGTCAATGGAACTATGAGTGGATGTTTGTGCATTTCAAGTGGGGCAGTGGGCAAAGGTGGCCAAGCGTAACACCAGCTGCCTCGCTCCATTAGGGTGCTGCTGACTACTGAAACTGGGATGCCTTCTCTTGAACAAACAATGCTGAGGAGAACGTTTGACCATTTGATCTGCTGTTATGTCTCTCACACAACATTGCTTTAGGTCTTATCTATGTCTGTTCATTTTTTTTGCTCTTGACAGATGGTCTGATACAGCCCTTAATTCTTACCAGCAAAGGAGCAATATATATTTCTGTATCTTTGCTCTTTTTCTTTAGAATTGATTTTACAGTACTTCAGGGTGCCAGAAGTATTATTGTAAAATTGATTTTAATAGAACCCCTGAAATCCCACGAACTGAAGTCAGCTGAAGGAGAATATATGTGATATTTTATCATGATGATAAAGAGTCTCTCCCAGGTTAAGCAGTCTGTTACACTACTATGTTCCTTCTGAAATATCATTCTTTTTTGGCTCTGCTGTATCTTAACAAGATATTTCTATCTGTCATTTAATTCTTCCAAGATCCTCTCCTTATTTCCACTTTAACATCTAAATGTTAATGAACTTTCCAGTGGATCTTGAATAGCACTTTGTTCAAACTTTAGGATTAGGAAATTAAAAGCTCAATTACAAGGTAGAATTCATTGTCCATTTCCCTCCATGACCACCATTAACTGAGCAGAAATCTTCATCTCATTTTATATGGACCACATGATCACATTGCCTAGACTACATTGTCCAGACCCAGCTGAGAACTGCCAATGTAGTTTTGGGCTACATGTATCTTTGCTATGAAGGAGAAGGCTACTCAAGATCTGGAAAGTTAAGCCTGCCTTATAGCATCTTTCAGTTTGTCTCAATTGGCTTTTGGGAAGTATGTGTGAGGAGGAATTCTGGTGCTATGGTAGCTGAGCCTCTGAAACTTCATGGACGACCATCTCACATGCACAGTAACCAGGCTAACTGTTTTGGTTCAGAAGAGTGTTCTTCATCCAGGCATAGACACCAGCAGCTCTTGTGCTCTGTCCTTACCCTCGCACTGCTGAGCAATGCTCATAATGATCCTTGTCTCTGATTTTTCTTAGGTGTATTTCTATAAAACTGTTCTTCCTTGGGCTACTTTGTGGCTTGGTTAGATAATGGTTTTGAACTACTCAGAATGTGGTACAATCTTTGTAGATTCTGTTAAAATGACAACAAGTCTACTATTGTTGGCATCTAGCAGGATGAGCACTCAAGTAGCACAACAGGTAAAGCTCTTATTTAGTACTAGAACACATTGTACTCTCTGTTAGTTCATTTAAAAACACTTGCCATCATTGGCTTATTCCCTTAAACTATAATAGGAAAGCAGTCAAATCAATACATTTGACATATATTCCATTACCACAGAAAGGTCAAAGTAATGGCCCATCCTCATGAATTCCTAAGCTGCTAAACTGATGCAACATCAAACTATGTTCACTAGGCATGGTAAGTCTTTAATTCAGTGAAATGATGTCATCAAGACGGCAACAGCTGATTACTAAAAATGAGCTAAACAAGAAGATAGTCAGAATAACCCCAGCTTTGGATGGTGGGCTACAGAAATGCCATTCCCGGTTTATGTGAGATTCGTATTTTGCTTGACTGTCTGCAACATATTTGAGTATTGTTGAGCCCTCACACACTCGGAAGCCAATATTTTTTGGCTTGATAAATCTTAACTACCCAACAGCTCTTTTCATAGCATCATGGAATCACAGCATGTTTTGGGTTGGAAGGGACCTTAAAGATCATCCAGTTCCAACCCCCCTGCCATGGGCAGGGACACCTTCCACTAGACCCAGCTGCTCAAAGCCTCATCCAGCCTGGCCTTGGACATTTCCAGGGATGTTTTTGAGACCTACACCTGGACAGATGGTTCTTATCCTAAACACTTTTTTCTATCTGACTGTCCCATAACAACTCAACTGTCTTCCAGCAGGGAATGCATTTCTGCAATGCTTTTGCCTGTTTTCCAGAAAAAAGACTGATGTTTTAAATAAAACCATTATGGTCTTAAAGAAAATATCACAGTAAGCAAGCCTCTATAAAGTTCATCTTCATGGACATGAAGTTATTTCTTCAAAATGACTCACACCAGACTAATGTGAAGTTCTGAAAAGGCGAAGATGCATTGCATGACCATTATTTCCTCAAAATATTGTCACCCAATCACCTTCCATCAGGGTTGGCTTCATCACTCTGTGTTTAATATGCAGGGAGGCTACACTGACTGATGCTTTTTCTTGTTTCAGAGCATGATTCAGACCATTATTAACCTATTTTATTTGTTTGGTTTTCATAATTGTTTGTTTATGGAATCAACCCAATAAGACAATGGCATTTTGTGGGGAAAGTTGTTCTTGCAATACATTTTCACATTCCAAATTTTCTGTTGGAACCTTCAAAAAAGATTTACAGTTCAGAATTCATCTGGTAAAATGTAGAAAGATTTAGCGGGTCCCAAGGTAAACATCTACAACATGTTCAGTGAAGTACATCTTTAAAGTGCTTATTCCTTCCTGCTGTTTCCAGAAAGATTGACCAACCTTGCATTTTTTTGATACTGAAAGTATTGCCACAGCATATCTCTACAAGGAGATGAGACAAAAGTAACTCTTAAGTACCTCAGAATTATTTTATTCTAAAATATCTTTTAAAAAAATCTTGGTGTTTTTCCATGACTTTTAATTAAAAAAAGATGTGTAATTCCTTCTTTCTTTTTCTTCCCGCCTCCCCCCCTTTTCCTAGCTTTGAAGAATATTGGATCTTGTGAGTCACAGGCACTGACCTTGCTTTTGTACTATTTCTCCTATACTCAACTGGGAGCACTGGAAAGTTACTAAGCACAATTTATCCACACAGGTTTCTGTTTTCCATTGACCACTCTAACATCTGTGCAGAAATGATCCTTTCAACTTGCTTTCCTCAAAGAAAACACAGATTCTGGATTCCTTGAACTAAAGTACACTTTTTCATGCTTAGACTGAGATTCTCATGGATCCAACATGGCTGAGGCAGAGGAGACTGAGGAAGTAGGGAGTCTCAATCAGACCCAATGAGACTGTTAGTAACTGAGAAGGGAAACACAGCTCTAGTTTTCTTTGTATGTAGTATGAAATATCCTGCTGTGATTGCAGTGTCTTTTACCTTAGACTGTCTTTGCTGAGTTCTTAAAGATCTGAGTTTTTTTATAGGTACATCAATCATGAATCTGAATTTTGTGATGATGTTTTTAGGGAGGCCAAAATACACCTGAAGAACCTGAAGAAGAGGAGACTCAGGGGAGACCTTATTGCTCTCTATAAATACCTTAAAGCAGGATGCAGAGAGGTGGGTGATGGTCTATTCTCCCAAGTGACAAGTGATAGGGCAAGAGGAAATGCCCTCAAGTTGTACCAGGGGAGGTTTAGATTGGATATTAGGAAAAATTTCTTCAGGGAAAGGGTTGTTAAGTGTTGGGACAAACTGCCCAGGGAGGTGGTTGACTTAGCATTCTTGGAGGTATTTAGAAGACATGTGGATGTGTTGCTTAGGGACACGGTTTAGTGGTGGACTTGGCAGTGTTGGGTTAATGGTTGGACTTGATCTTAAAAGTCTTTTCTAAACTAAAGGATTCTATGATTCTATGGAATATGTCAGAATAAATGGCTAGGAATTCTGTTTTTCTTGCACTTCTTGTCCTAATTTTGAAAGAAATTGAGGCAAAATGAAGTGGAATCAACATAGTAAATAAATAATGCTTGGGTTATATATAGCAGCTTTTTCTATATAACAGTTTCACGGAGTCCTTGTTATAGTGCTATTTCAGGCACTTTCCTTCTTACGTAACATAGTAGTCATATTGCTGACTTTGAAATTGTTTGCTTTTGACCTCCAGATGATCTACCAACAGTATACACTGCAGATCCTCAGCTGTTTCTTCCAGTAAGATTTAGTGTTTACTTGTGGTCCAGTTTTAAATGTGCAAAGGAAAAAGTGGAGCCCTAATTCCTTCAGGTGAATATTCAGCTGACAGATGCATCTTAATAGCAGAAGAACATTGGAATTGTAGCCTTTTTTGCCCCAGATATTGTTTTCCTCCCACATCATCAGTTACATTTTGTGTGAAATATCCTGTGCAACCTGAAGGAAGAGAAATTATATTCATAATTTAGTGCATATACAGGTTACTATTTCTTCCTTAGGGGTTAGATTTATAACATAGGTGTCAAAATCAGCTTTCCAACTTACCTAGTCACCCCTGCCACCCTTTATTGCTGAAGGAGGGGATAAGGCCCCTCCAGGGTGTAATTCTATTACATAGAAGAGAGAACACAGAAGAGAGGTTGAGTGAAAGACCTTTCAAACATAACTAGTTCTCTCTCTTGGGGTCATTAGGTCTTATTCAGGTGACAAAATTCAGTGAGATAAACCTGACAATTTTGCACCTCAGATATTCTACTAACTGTAATTAATGCTTCAAGAATATATGCACAGGTACTGTCACTGAAAACTCTTGTGGTTTCTGAGGTTGCCTTTGCCATAGGTAATGTGCTGTGCCTATTGCATCTATAACGTGAAACGTTCTTAAGCCTCATTCTATGGGAAACAGCGTTCCTTCCCAATAAAAATATTGCTTTAGACATAAAGACATTTCTCAGCCCACATCTGAGACAAAAGGTGGCAATTTCCTCGTTATCATTTGTGAAATATTTAAAAAGGGTTCATATTTAATTATTTTTATATTATTATCTTGAATTATATGAATAATAATTAATTAAAATATTTTTATTTCATAATTTCACTGTTGTACTTCCAATTCTTTATTTTAAATAAAATAGCTCAATTTAGTTCTAAATATAAAGTTGACCATAAGTCCAGAAATCTTGAAAGTGATTGCTTAAGGAGAGATTTGTTTTTACTGCTTCATTTTTTTACAATGCAGGGGTTTTTTTTACATGCCTCAGGAAAGAACATAGTGTTCATCTGAAACCAGGGTAGCCTTTGCCTGATTAAATCAAGGTATTTAAATAGTAGTTCCTATTATACTGCAAAATATTGCATGCATTTATTAATTTTTTATTATTATTCCAAGTTGAGGTAATCTACTATTCTCACTGATGATGTGCTATAAATCATTCTGCTTTACATCCTAATATGTTGAAAGAAAACATATTGGGTGATAATAAACAAGTATCCATTTAACTCAAGGACATTTTCATTTATGTTCTTCATAAAAACTGTATTGTAAATATATTATTATAAAGGAAATTTATCCTGAAAAAGAAAAACTTTTCAAGGTCATTTCAAGACAATTTTTTGTGCTTAGAAGCTCACGAGGGACCATTGTAATCCTACAGTCTGAACAGTGGCTGAGCCCAAACTGAAGCATTCATGTACTAAGTCCTGAGGTGCACAGAATTAGTCTTTTCTGTCATGTGAAAACAGGTATAACTGAGAAATACAGCACAAAAATATTTGTGAGCTGGCATATGCTAATTAGAAAATCAGTTAAAGTAAGACGATTGATGGAGACAAAACAAAAACATCTGTATGACACACTGGAAAAGATTAGTGATTGTATTCACATAAGAACAGAAGGGTGCACAGTGATGGAAATTTATTTATTTATTTATTGTTCTAAAGGGAAACCAGTAAACTAAATAGGCCTAGGTTTTTTTAAGGTTAGGCTTGAGCATGAACATACAATAGCCAATGCTATTAATTTCTTCTTGGGATGGTTCTGTCCCCTACAAACCAGCTTATACTCAGACTACACCCAGTAACTGTTTATGGAACAGCTCACTCCTGGAGCTGTTCCCAGCAAGCAAAATGAGGGAACTGAATTCAGTCATCTATGTGCAAGCCATGATATGTTACTCATTTTCCAGGCTAGAAAAAAGGCTGTGGCCTATTTTATTATTTACTTCTGTAGTTATAGACTATGGATCCTTCTCTCACATCCAGTTATTGCAAGGTCAGCATCATGGCAGTATTAATTAAATCTCGCAAAATTTTAGTTGCATTATTTCTGCCCCTTTCACTAAAAGTATTAACTACTTCAAGCTCTGGGGTGTTTGGTTTGTATAACTTTTCAGGAATTCTGGATATCTGCAATGTCCCCAGGTTGTGAAAGTGGCAAGTGTTCAAGAAGCCTGGCCCTGTCATAATACACGGACGGAGGATACAGATTTGTGTGACGATGAATGCTGTAACACCTTATTTGCTGTAGGCATCTGAGACCACAAACAGAGGCAGAAAGAAAGTATAATCTCCCAGAGTGTCCAGAGCCATGTTTTGTTGCTTTTGCCATCATCATGAAGAGCATCTCATATAATCTGCAAAACAAGTGTTATGGAATCACAGAAACATTTGGGTTGGAAGGGACCTTAAAGACCATCCAGTTCCAACCCCCCTGCCATGGGCAGGGACACCTTCCACTAGACCAGGTTGCTCAAAGCCACATCCAGTCTGGCCTTGAACACTTCCAGGGATGGGGCATCCACAGCTTCTCTGGGCAACCTGTCCCAGTGCCTCACCACCCTCTCCTGGAAGAACTTCTTCCTGATATCTAATCTAAACCTCCCCACTTTCAATTTAAACCCGTTACCCCTTGTCCTGTCACTACAGGCCCTTGTAAAAAGTCCCCCCCAGCTCCCTTGTAGCCCCCTTCAGGTGCTATAAGGTCTCCCCGGAGCCTTCTCTTCTCCAGGCTGAACAAGCCAAATTCTTGCAGCCTTTCATCATAGGAGAGGTGCTCCAGCCCTCGGAACATCTTTGTGGCCTCCTCTGGACTTGCTCCAACTAGAGTGACAGAATGAAGTTGGCAATGAGAGTAGGAGAGGCTTGGCATTTGTGATTTTGTGCTTCTCAGTGAAAGTCAGCTCTTCCTCAAAATCTCTACCCAGTAAAATGACTGCCAGAAGCCCTATTTAGAAGGATGCTCTCTCTGCATTGTTATGTCTTTTAAGTACCTAAAAATACGTTCGCCGTCCCTCAGAAGTTTTCCTCCGGGCGGCAACTGTTCTGTTCACCCCCACAGCTACATCCCTGACTGCAAGGTGACACTTAGGGGAAGAATAAGTCACATACTTTAAAGTTCTGAAAAAGTGTCACCATTGTGGAAGCTGTCCAAGAAACATTACATGCAGCTTGCCAGACCTGCTCACCATGAACCACGTCAGTCTCCCATTTCTTTGGATACATTAATGTTGACAGAATTAGAAACAGATTACCACACTGACATTTTAAATGAATTTTTTAATGAAGTTTTATTGGTTCCTTCCAGCCAGGATTCAAACTACCCCTCTCTGACTTCCTTTGTGGGATGTAAAACAGCATTGGCTTTCTCGCTCTGGGTAGAGAAGATAAAGTCAATAGTGATTCAAAACTGGGCAGTATTTGTTGAGGCTAGAAAATGCCCTGTGCAGAGGCTAGTTGATAAACACAAATACATGGATTTCATTGCTTTTCTTGTCTTTTAGTCACAGTTTCAATGAAGAGAAGGTAGTCACCTGGGAACAATCACGGTTCATTACTCCAAGGGCGGATTTAAGAGTGGTAGCATTACCCATCGTGCAGCACACTCATACCCTTGAGTTGTAGTTGACTGATCAATCCCTTTCCTCACCATTTCTTCCTGCATTTCCAGCCCTGTTTCCTTCTGTGCCTTAAGAGGCATATGAGCAAAGAAAGGGAGAAAGAGGAGATATGATGAAAAGGGAATCAGAGAAAGGCTGTGAGGTGCAGGTAGTGTGCTTTGAATTCAAAACAGAAGATGAAAAGAAAAGGCTTGAATGAAGGAAGTTGGATTGCTGCACGTGGATGCTGTTCCCTGCCACACACTAATTATTTTCCTTTCCTGTCACAGCACAAAGCCATCATGGTGATGCTGGATCACCTCCATGGGTGCCTTGTCAGGCCAGAGGGTGAGAAATGATACTGCAATGTTTTCTTAGAAGTGAAGTTCTCTGAAAGTGCTATGAGAACTAATGAAATTAAAGAGCACTGAAGATTGAAACATCAGCCATGAGGGACAGCAAACATGTCACATGACCCTGTGAAATGGCAGATTAATGGAGGAGAGGCTGATCTTGCAAGGGTCTGTGTGACAAAGTCGAGGACAAAGCCAGGAAGGCTTAGGCAAGATTATGTTTAACTGTGACAGTCATCCTAAACCACGAAGGAGTTCAGCTTGTCTCTGTTAGATGAATATGGAATCCTGATAAACCCATGTGCATACTTCAAGCAGCTTGAAAACTAGCGTAACTAAAACCTTATTGGATTGCAAATTGATGCAAGGTCATTCTAGTTAAACCACAGAATACAGAGGTGAAACACTAATGCGTTAACAAAATGAGTCAGAAACAAGAGAAGACATATTTTGCATTTTAAAAGCCTCCCATAGATGGGCATATTGCAAATACCAAATCTGCCTCATAAAACTGCTGCCAGGAAGGTGAAGACTGATTTCTCTGTTGTTCAGGTAGGGAAGCTGGAGAAGAGAGAAGTCAAATAATTCTGTAAAAAGACACTGTCAGAAACCAGAAAACCTGGCTGGATGAACTGTTCTCACCACTACCCCATTTCTTCCTTATACTGAAGAGCGAACCGAGACTATAAAATATTCCTGGTTTAACTTTTACTTTGTAAATTGTGTCTGTGTATAAAATACCTTTTTGTTGTTGTTGATGTGGATGGGTTGAAAGGGACAAGAAGAAATTGTTACCATGTTTAATGTTATGTTATTCAGGACACTTAAGCACCTGCTTTTTCTCTCTCAAAAATATTATTTATTCACCCTTACAATGAGTTTAATTATAAGCTAACATATCAAATATTATTCTGATGCATTATGTCTCTGTGGTTCTCTAGAGAAGGTCAAGATGTTAACAGGGAACAATGTATAACTAAGAAGAATGGTAAATGGAGAACATCTCTCTCTCATCCCCTTTAGAAAGTTGTGCATAATTGCTTTCCTTAGATGGGAACAGAGGTTGAAAACTCTGCCAAAAGTCCAAGCTTAAAGACAAATATTAGTGTCAGAGTACAAGTAAGGATAATACTTTTTGGTTTTATAACACATTTCATCCAAGGCTTTCAGGACATCCCATACATACATATCAATCGAGGCTTTCTAAGATATTTTTAATAATTAATAATGTCAGCAAAATTTCCCCTTAATTATGTAAGTGGTTACAAACAGCTAGAATCCAAAGAAGGGCTTCTGCATTTTATTTCTAACTGCTGAAAAAAGAGAAACCAAGATAAACTAGTTTCATTAATTAATTTTGGAAATAATATCTTCCATTACATTTGTATATGTGTTTAAGGAAGTATTTGCTAAGAGACACTTAAAGAAAATGATCCTGGAATGAGAATGAACAATTTTATGTGATCTCTTTGAAACAAAATTGTTGAGGTTTGACTCATATTAATATAAAGTCTATTTTATAGACCTTTGGATTAGCAGAAGATTAAACTGTGCTGAAATCAGATACGCTGAAACTCATTCATGTTCTTTCCCCATCCTGATTCCAGCTGTTACACAACCTCTATGGCCAAAAGTTATTGCCCTTTCTAATGCTTGTGCAAATTGTTCCTTAACTACTTTTATTCATATTAATGCCATTAGCACTAATGTTTTCCATAAGGTACTTTTTCCAAGCTGATTCCTTTTAACTGTGGAGGACTGAACCTGATTATACTTCAACTGATGGATGTGTAGGGGCATTATTCTTCATAGTAAATACTTAAACTGATGGGTGTGTAGGGGCATTATTCTTCATAGTAAACTACAAGCAGAGTGTAGGCATGTTCACAATTCGATCAAAACCAACCAGAAATTTAGAAGATGACCTAATGTCATTTGTATATCCTAGTAATGAGTCATAGATCTATATTTTTTCATATGAGCTCAGTAGCAAAGGGTTTTTTCCAAGTTTTCGAAAACAGTAGCCAGATTTGAGGAGGGCAGTATAAAAACTGGAGAGCTTTGAAGCAGAAAGATTTCTTTCCACTGTAGAACTGAAAAAAAAAATAAGTAAGAAGGTGGAAAGAAATCTGTAGTATTCAAGAATATATAAAAATATAGATAGTGTTCTTACTCTGACAATTAGGAGAGTTCCAATAAAGCTTTGCAATCTAAGGCATTTTCTTGCTGTATTTCAATTGAATTCTTGCAGAACAAGTTATCTTATGGGAATCATATGCAAATGAGACTTTAAAAGTTGTCCTTTTTTTTTTTTCCACCAACATATAATCTATAAAGATTTAAAAGTGACACGCCTGTTGTTTAAAAAACTTAAGATATAATTATCTGAGATTTGGAGAGCTACTAATGATTCTCAGAGAGAATGAGAAGCAATTTGGTCATGCTCTGTTAATGTGCAAAATGATTTATAAGGGGAGCAGTAATGAATATTGTCACTTGTAAACAAAACAAAGCACTTGCAAAGAACATTGATCAGGGTTTTTGCTTGTTTGTTTTGCTTTGTTTTTCTCTCCAGGACTTAGATGGATGAAGATTGCAACATCAGCAATTTCAACTAAGTTGAGTTAACACTGTGAGTTGCGAATATGTGGAGGGTTGACCCTGGCTGGAGGCCAGGTGCCTGCCAAAGCTGCTCTATTACTCCCCTTCTCTGCTGGGCAGGGGAGAGAAAATATGATGAAAGGCTGGTGGGTTAAGATAAGGACATGGAGAGGTCATTCAGCAATTATCGTAATGGGCAAAATAGACCCAGCTTGGGGAAAAAAATGAATTTAATTTATCATCAACCAAATCAGAGTAAAAAAAGAACTAAAACCAAATCTTAAACCCCCTTTCCCTCACCCCTCCCTTCTTCTCAGGCTCAGCTTTTCTCCCCATTTCTCTACCTCCTCTCCCCTGAGTGACACAGGCTATGGGGGTTGTGGTCAGTCCATCACACCTTGTCTCTGCCGCTCCTTCCTCCTCAGGGAAGGATCCTCACACTCTGCCCCTGCTCCAGCGTGGGGGCGCTCCCAGGGGAGGCAGTCCTCCACCACCTTCTCCTCTGTGAGTCCTTCCCACGGGCTGCAGTTCTCCATGAACGGCTCCAGCGTGGGTCCCCCCAGGGGGTGCCATCCTTCAGGAGCAGCTGCTCCAGCCTGGGTCCCCCCGGGGTCACAAGTCCTGCAGCAAACCTGCTCCAGCCTGGGCTCCTCTCTCCATGGGCCACAGCTCCTGCCAGGAGCCTGCTCCGGCACAGGCTGCCCACAGGGTCACAGCCTCCTTCAGGCATCCCCCTGCTCTGGCGTGGGATCCTCCTGTGGATGCAGGGGGATCTCTGCTCCACCCTGACCCTCCATGGCTGCATGGCACAGCAAGCCCTCTCACCACAGGCTGCTGGGAAAACTTCTCCGGGGCCTGGAGCACCTCCTGAGCCTCTTTCTCCACTCACCTTAGGGTGTGTGAAGTTCTCTCTCTCTCACATCTTGCCCTCTTTCTCTCTGCTTTTTTTTTTTTTTTTTTTTCCCCACCCTTCTTAAACACTTTACCCCAGAAGCACTGACATTGTCACTGATGGGCTTGGCCTTGGCCAGCGGTGGGTCCATCTTGGAGCCAGTTGGCATTGGCTGGCCCACACCACGGGCAAACTTCTGGCAGCTTCTCATAGAACCCACAACACAGGGGAGGCATCTAGCAACTTCTCACAGAAGCCACTTCTGTAGCCCACCCCACACTACAAAAACCTTGCCACACAAACCCAACACAAAACTCTTCTTCAAAGATATTTCTCTGACTTCTACATAAACTAGCAATTTTCCTTTTGTTTCATAATCTGTTGTAAGTGTAATCCTCCCTATGCCCCAAACACAAGTGTACATCCAAATAAAACAGAGAAAACCAGGAATTAGTAATATTAATATCATCTAACTCAAGGTGACAACTGGATGCTAATTTTGTTTCATTCTTTCTTTTATAAAGAACACCATAAACTTGCTTAAGGGTAAATTGATAGAATTTTTTTATTACAAGCCCTGAGATCTAAAAGAAAGTATTCTGCAGTTATTTCTCTGTTACCTATGGGTTGATTATCCAGTTAACAGCTTAATGTGACAAAAACCTGCCCAGGTACTTTGGTAGTGTTTTTCTCAGTGTAACCCACTATTTATTTATTGTTAATATTTCCTTAACATTCAAAGTAGTTTGAATAATGAAAGCAACAGTAATTTTAGTAGATGTGTTATTCTTTACAAAAAAAAAAAACAGGTAAGACAACATTAATACTCTTCTGAGACAAGGAAGTGAAATTAATTTAGAAAATTAAACACATTAGTATGCAAAATACTAGTGTATGCAAAACTACTTTGCCTATTAAGGTCAAACTTAATGACATTTGTATACCAATCTTTCCTTTTTTTAATTAAACACAGTCAAAATATGCAAGACAAATATCCTACTTCTTATCTCTTAATCTCAAACAGAAAGTAAGTTCTTCAGTTGCTACAAGAATCAGGAGAAAAACAAGCTTGACTTTACCAGGAAAGGATTAAGGTGTCTGGGAATTCTGTGAGGATAAAAAAACCCTAATTTGTCTGCAGGTTGCAGCAGAATATAATCAAATATGTGTACACACCTAGACTACATTCGTCTGACTAAATATTCACTTCCCTTCTACCTCCCTATGAATAGGATGGTGATACCCAACTACCATTTGGTCTGGGACATTGGTAGATGCAGAAGAGAAATCACTCCAAGGAGCATGAGAACAGGTAAACGGTGTAGGGTATCACACACTAGTTCTTGTTCCTGGCCACAACCCCATTGGAATTACCACAGCCTGTGAGACACCGACCTAGGAACCATTCAGTTTCTTAAGAATGTCAGAATTTTAGCCAAGTAAACAACACAACAATAATTTTCTAGAGGAAAAATCAGGGGTTGTCCAGTGTGAAAATGAACAAACTGCAGTAATTTCTCTTGCTCTCAAAAGGCAGTTGACAGAATTAGCCAGAATTAGAGTACACATTCAGAGTAAATGTGCCTTTAGTTCTCATTTTGCTTTAATTGGATATATAGTTATTGGATCAAAACCATAGTGAAATTGTCTGGATGCCTCCGTGATAGAAATGAATTAGTTTCCCTTCATAGTTTTTTAAGAAGAGGGCCTTGACAAGGTTTCCTGCCATTCTCCAGTTCTTTCTGTTGATTTATTGAGGCTCTGAAATTCTAACACGGCAAACATGACTTGCGAATAGCAAGAATACAAATGGCAAATGAAAACTAGGAAGAGCTGCCCTAGGCACACATAATAGTTCTGCTGCATACACCTATTTATATTTCACCAGGTTTAAATATTAGAGATCTACCAGGACATAAACTTGTTGCTGCCATGCAGTGACAGTTTTAGAATCTCAGCTGGTAGAGAGCAGTGGTGCTCAGCAGAGATGATCTCCTTCCCAGGGACACCACAACAAGCCCTAGGGTGACAGAAGTGCTCAAGAATCCTTCACCAAAGACAACTGGAAGAAGCCTTAGACTTGAAGATTGATTGATACAAAAGAAGTGATTGAAACATAGATTGGATGTTGTAATAAGTAGTTTAGTGCTTCACAGGTGGCTCAAATCCAGATGCACCACCACCTCATCAGGAGCATACAAAGGATCACTGAGATTTAACCAACTCCACCACCATATGCTTCCTCCATCTTTCATCCAAACTTGCCACATCAGATGGGAATGGTCTTTATGGAGACATCCTACTCTCAACAGATCCCTCTTACCTTAGCTGGTTTTCAACACTTTTCCCTAAGGAGTAATTTTCTCTTTTTCTTTCATATTTGTATCTCCTTGCTTTCACCTCAAAATCCTAAGCAGAATGTATTCTTTTTTAGTAGCTCCAACATGTTTTTCCTCTCTCACTTCCCTCAACCTCACTGTCATCTCAGCTCACTCCACTAAGCCTGTCGTGGACTATTTCCATGCAAATCTATTTCCCTGCATTCCATCTCCCAATTTTTTTTTTTCCCTCCTTTCCTGGGGTTCAAAGGAGTTGTAAAGCTATTCAAAGCTTTACAAATTCCCATCAGCATACTTACCAGCACTATACTCTGCCTTGAACTGATAATAAGAAATAGGTATTGTGACACCTAAAGGCATGAAACAAACTTTCTACTCAGGAGCTTTAATTAGAAGCTCACTATGTTCACCTTGTTTTCCTGAAATTCATTTTAATTTATGACCACAAGGTGAAACAGGTATATTACACATCAAGATCTACTTATGATTCCTCATACCCTTTACCATATATTTTTACCATAAGAACCTAGGTTTATGGGGGTTTTGCTTATTTGTTTTTTCTTTTTTTTTATTTGTTTTTAAGGAAATGGTTTTGCTTATTTGTTTTTTTCTTTTTTTTTTTTTATTTGTTTTTAAGGAAAGAAAAATTAATACTCTTTGCACTGGGAAGGTACAATCTGTTCCAGGCAGCCGCTTGAGTATTCATGTTTTTCAGATATGAAAATAATTTTTCACATAGTTGATAAAAACAGGAAATCAGAGGTCAAGGGCCAAGCATCTATTGGTTTTTTTAAATTCTGCTTCTTTAATGTCTTTAATTTCAGAGAGATAAAATTGTGATGACTGGTTTTTTTAATACAATTTGATTATAATTTTGGCATATTGATGACGTCTGACACCCTTGAACAATCCCTTAAAAAAAAAAATGCTCTGTGAGGAGATCCTCTTCTATTAAAGTAAAAAAAAAAAATCTTACTGATAACTTCACAAGTCTAGAATTGCATTGTGTATTACAAATGCTCTTCAAACAGGCTTGATGCTGCACTTCAAACCTTGACATCTACAAAAGGAAAGAAGAGCCTGTCTCTTGTTCCTATTTCCCCAATGATTCCAGAGTTTTTTATGGTGGTATTTTTGCCTTATCATTTGTCTTCCCTCAAAATCTCCAGAGTCCAGTTCCAGAAACTCCAGCAAAGTTTTTCTTTTCTTTCTTGTTACCTTCCACTATCCTTTTCAATTTGTTCTTACAAGACAGTCAGTTCTGCAGTGCTGTTGTCATTGTGTGGGAGTCTCATACAATATAATCTGCAGAGATATGGTTTTATCTCCCTTGTTCAATCCTAAACTTACTATAATTCTATCTCAAGAAATTGCTTGAGTGCATGTGCTTGGTCTTCTGATTTATGGGACTGGCCTTCAGTTCTCTGAAAACATCTAGATTCACCTGTGCTGAGGTTTTCACTGTGAAGAGGAGAGAAAGGGTAGCTTGTTCCCTGCAAGTTTTAATTCCTTAACATCTCCATTGGGAGACACAAATGTAGAACTTAGCTACCATCATAATGGGGTTAAATTAACACAGGCTCTTGCATTTCTTTGGTCTTTCCCCAGTGTGTCATTGAAGAGGTCCCTACTGACCTCATGGGTTCTGTTCACAGAGTCCGACAGACTTAATCTTGGCTAGAGAAATACATTGTTCAGAAGGTTAGGTCAGATTTCAATAACTTCCTAGAACTTAATTCTTTACCGGTTCCCAGGGAGGCAAGTCGTTCAGAGGAACATTTCTTTTCCGCACAAACCTGCCAGGACTTTCCTTTCAATATTCCAGCATCTCCAGTACAGCCCCAAAGGCATTTCCTGATTCTGTTTGGTGGTCTGAATTTCCAGGAAAGTCAGTAAACAACAAAGTTCTGTATAAGTTGCTAATAAATCTTGAGTTCTGCACTTTTGTGCCTTGTAAATAAAATCAAAGGGAAATAAGGATCCTCTTGTCATGACTTAATATAGAACACTGTCACACTGCAGTAAATCATTTATATGTGCAGTGATTAGAACTGTGATTTAGAATCAGCTCAGAATCTACAGTAAATAATAAGGCTTTTCAGTGGTTATTATGTCAGCATACATCCTGCAGGCTTCCCATTCAATTCCCTTTTCAGGATTCTTTTTAGGGGATCTACAGGAAATTATGTAGCTTGGTTGACACCCTCCTTTTGCCTTGCTTCCTTGTGGGTCTGACCTGCAGGCTCTTTTACACAAACTCCTGAGCCCTCTGCCTGAATAAGACAGCAAGTTTCCATCAGGAAAACATCCAGAAGCTGTTGGCAAGATAAGCCTGACTCCAGACAATTGGCCCCAAATAGTTATGACTGTGAAACATGTCTAATTTTTCTCCTCTTCATCCGAAACAATCCTTCAACCCTATCCCAGCAAAATTTGTACAGTCAAGCCCTGCTTCTCCCACACACAAACTTGCCTGCAGTGAGTCAAGGAATGAAACGTGCCCTCATTGCCATGCTACAAAACGGAGCTTTGGTAGGTTCCAACACCTTGCTCTGACATGAAGGAAACACCTGAAAACAGCCCCCAGTGATTCCAACTCGGCATCTCCCCAGACCAACCCTATCCTTGCCTCTTCTCACTTTTGTTCCCTAAACATTCAATTGTTTTGCATAATCTCAACAGGCTCTTCCCCTGAATCCCATAACAAGCCCCTCCCCATCCTTCCCATAACAACCTTCTCCCTCAGTGGCCCCCTTAGTCAGTGGGATGCCTCATGGAGTCTCTCAGAGGACACCTGGGGGTGGGTGTCTCCCTGGACCACGGGCTCACCTTCGGCTCTGCATCATGATTACAGAATCACAGAATCAAACATTTAGGTTGGAAAAGGCCTTTAAGACAAACAAGCCCAGCTTGTTGGAATGGAAACTATTTACAAATTTATATTAAATAAGCAAGACTTTCAGCTGTCAAAGTGGTAGATAGGTAGGAAGGGAAACAGAAAGGTAGCTCTTGAAATAACAATGGAAGAAACATTTTCAGTATCTTTTTTTAAATGCATTTAAATTCTAAAAATAAAGGGGAAGAAAAAGGCTTTTGTAGGGGTTAAATAAGCATAAGTCTCTCTACTTGCATTGCTTCTTTATGAGTGCTTATATCTCCATCCCACACTGCACGACTCTGCCTTGTCATCTGTGGCTGAGTACGTGAGCTGTCCCCTGGCTGTGCTATGGTACGATGCAGCCTGTCACCCAAGGTCATCACGGATTACCTGATGCTCTTCTTGGCAAAAGTGAAGGCAGACAGACCTTTTGTTCTAAACAAGAGGAAAATAAAAAAAAAGGCAACTGAGCAAGAACAGGTGTCAAAACCAGGCATACGTTTTTTTCAAACAGAAGTTTTTATACTTTGTTGAGCTCTACAAAAAAGTCCTTTCTTTTTTAGGGACTAAAAGAAGCAAATATCTTAGAAGAACAAAGATAAGACTGTGATGTAGCTATATGTATATTCAGGTTAAAGTGTCTTCAGCCTGTCTTCCATCACAGCTGCTTTTAGTGCTTGTTCGGGATGTGGGAATGTCTCTGTGGCTGCTAAAAATAAAGACAACTCCAGCAGTAATGGAATGAAGTGCCATGTAATCCATTTTTCTGCTTTAAAGTGCTCTGTACTTAGCACTCTTAAGTCAGGATTGAGTTTTTACATAAGAAGTAGGTGGAAACAAAACCTTCTTTTCTTTGTAATTTCTATGAGCAAAATGTTTGGGTTTTTTACCCCCCCTCCTCCCAACAAAAAGCTCTTTTAAATTTTAAATACAACAAAAATCCATAACACTTTCATCCAGAACTATTGCAATGTTCAAAACAATGTTTATATTAATAGAAGACATAAAATAGTATACGATGTGTATAAAAGATTTACACTAAGTTAGTTTATATTAAAAATCCCAAAAGGTAACAGTTAGAATGCAACATAAATATTTTGACACTGTAGAAACAGTTCATCTAAAACAATTGCCTTTACCATTTTCTCCTTGCATTTCACTTTTTGTCTAATCTGCATAGTTCCATGAAACATTTGGGTTTGATTCAAAAATTCTCTTTTGATGAAAAGTGGTTTACTGGATGCTTTCCAGGGATGTGAGCACCCCCTTTTGATGGAAAAAGTAAGGATTGTCCATTAGCTGAGTATTTATTTATTCAGGTCTTTATCTGCAGAAAATTCCACCTGGTCCCTGCTCAGGGATCCCAGTGTCCTTTATGCCCCTCCCACCATCTGCTCTCTCTTCTCTAACATAACATACTGCCCTGTAGATTGTCAGTACTACAGAACACAATTTTTCAGACTCCGTCAAAAAAAAAAAAATAGATTCAGAGCATTTGTTATACTTTCCCAAATCCCTATGAATCTCAATTTTCTGAGTCATTGACAACAAATTTTTAATAACAACTAAAATGACTAAAAATGTAACAAAGTGTTTTGGCCCTGAAAATGGAAAACCTTATCTTTACAAGGGGTGTTTATTTCTTTTCTCTGTCTACACAGGAAGAGTGGGTGATTTAAAATGGCCAAGGCATGTAATTTTCAGATGACTAAAAGAATGTGAAATCAATTTCACCCTTGGAGTTCATTTTCCAAGTTGTTCCTCAGTTGCAAGGATGCTAATTTCAATATTGGTTGTGTTTGGGTTTATTTTGGAGGGTGGGGGGGGTTGTGGTTTTTTTTTTTTTAAAGTCCTGTTTTGTTTTTTTAAGGTGAGATGAAATTTTTCTTCACTTATGAAGATTTATCTTTTTCTGGAATATAAAACCTTGTGAACCAATATATTGCATGAAAAATGGGGTGGTAGTGTTGACAGACTGTCAAGGGGAATACTGAGAAGAGTACTTTATTTCTTAAATTTCCAGTTTATCCTCCCTTTATCATCTTTGTGGACCTTCACTGGGCTCGCTCTAGTATGTCCATGTCTCCCTTGTACTGGGTGTCCAGCACTGGTCCCAGCAATCCACATGTACCTCATGAGAGCTGAATTGAGGGGGAGGATCACCTCCCTTGACCTGCTGGCCACACTTCTAGTGCAGCCCATAATGCTGTTGCCTTTTCTTGCCATGAGGGCACATCACAGACTGAAGGTTCATGATCAACTCATCATCCACCAGGACTCTGAGGGAATTTTGTGCCAAGCTGCTTTCCAATCTGTTGGCCCAGGCCCATCCTTCTGCATGGAGTTATTTCTCTTCAAGGGTTAAAAGTAAATATAGAAAGCTCACTTAGATTTAATGCTGAAATTTTAAACCACTGTTAGATTAATTGCTCTCATGGCAGTATACAGGCAGAGAAAAAAACCCAAAACTGCTACCCTGATAGACACAGCAAAACATTCAGGACAAGGTATTGACAGAGTTTTAAATATCTCCAAAAGGCATTGTTATTTCTTCTTCTTGGCATTTTTCAATTTGCAAGCAAAATTATATTGGAGAGAACTGACGTCTATTATTTTGTGTCTTCTTCTGGTGAGATTGACTTTGAGCCATGTGGTGTCTCTATAACACTATGCTCCTCAAAATATAGCTCCTCCTCACCTAAACAAATGGCATCAAAGTAAAATATCGGAGATGTTCTTCCCTCTACCCTCTTGTGGGCATCCCAGGGATTTAACTCATCAAGGGTTACAAATTAGCCAGGAGGAGCATAAGCTGATTATTTTTCTAAGAAAATTGGGGTTAGGGAGTGTGGTAATACCTACTGAAAAATAACACAAAATCTTTAAAAAAGACCTAAATCCAAAAAAAACAAACCCAAGAAAGTTCTCTCAACTTTAGAGAAATAGAATGTTGCAAATGTAGACTTGTTTGCGGCAAAAATGTGAACACATTCTACTGTTCTTAGAAATTAATCAATTCCTCCAAAGAAATTCTGTGGCGTGAAAGGATTTTGCAAGGCTGTGTTCATGTAGTTTACATGAACCAGGCCTGCTATATACACTGCTTACTTTTAAGACTGAATTCCTGAAATAAATTTTATGGATGACACCAAATTGAAGGGATGTAGTCAAGATGTTTAAATGCAAGGCTCTCCTTCAAAGGCATATGGAAAAGATAGAAGAATTGATTGACAGGAACCTCGTGAAATTTAAGAGGAAAAAATGCATTAAAAAATGCATACATTAAAATAGGAAAAGTTCCAATGGGATATTGGAAGGATTCTTTTCCCCATGAGAACAGTCAGGAAGGGGAACAGGTTGCCCAGAGAGGTTTTGCAGTCTCCAGCCTTGAAGGTTTTCAGGACTGAGGTGGCTAAAACCTTGAGCAGCCTGATCTGACTCTGAAGTCAATACTACCTTGAGCAGGAAGTTGGGCTAATGACTTACAGGGGTCACTTCTTATGAATTATTTTATGATTCTAAATATTGTCATTCATACAATTCTTAATGGTGGAATTACAGTATTTTATGTGGTTATAACCCAACAATAACCTGTAAGGAAAACTATAATTTAACAGCAATATGTTTTATATTTCCATAACTGCATTCACATGAACTCAAATATTTGCCCCATTCTACATTAGTTTTGTAGATAATCATCTGAGGGTGCTGTGTCTATAAAGATGAGTGTTATATAAGGACTTTTATTCAAATACGGATGCTTTTAAACAAATGTGACTTGTCTCAAGAGGAAGGTAACCTCCTTGAAAAGGGTAAACCCTCACTGTTACCTCCAGGCAAAATCTTGAAATAGAAAATACTGATTACACACATACCCCGATGGGCATCCTTTTATCCCTTCCACTTTGTTTTGTGCAATCTGTGCATCTTTCTATATGTCATCTGCCCATTGACCTGACATTCTGGAAAAACTGGCTTCCCACAAGAACCCAGAGTATCATAGTCTCTGGCATGCCTCAACAGGACTAAAAGTTATCTTTCTACCCACAGGCAGAAAAGGCCCAGGTCTTCAAGATAATTTCTGCATCTACTTCCTCCTCTTTAATGCATTTCAACAGGAAGCAAGTGCTTACACATCTTCCAGGGACTGGAACTAAGCACTCTGCTAGAAATCAGAGAGAATATGGATGAAGGTAAAGAAATGATCATTGATCCTCCCCACAACAACTAAGTTCTCTGTTTTCTGTTTCTCAGAATTTCCTGAGTCTTAAGTGCACCCTGATCCAGTCCATTTTACGTAACATCAGACTCACTTTTGATGCTTCCATTTACTTTGAGCTCGTTTAATCTTTGAAGAAAATTGGTCAAGTCTGCAAATTGAACGGATCATCACTGAACTGAAATCTAAGGAGGGACATGAAGCGCTGGTGTACTGACTCCCCCTCCCACTGCCTTCATTATTTACTGCAGCATTTAAAAAGTGACTTAAACTCATAGGAAATTACAAGCCTCCTCAGTGCATTGAGCAGAAGGAGCTATTCTGTTTCTAGGATACTTTTTTGATCAGAAAAACTCATTCTGTATGAACGTGTGTGTGCTTAAGCCAGTTTGCTTTTCAAAGCCCAGAGACACACCTCTTCATTTCATTCTTCACGCTTGAATGAGTTTCACCTTCAGCATGAACTTTCCTATTTTCTCTCACTTTATTCAGTGAAAGGCAGAACACTGTTCTTAACAACATATAATGCACCAGTATTGTATAAAAGCAGAAGGTGTTGCACAAGACTGGGATGGAGACTGCCAGATAATGGTTCTCCTTATTTTCAACTGTTTTCTTTATAGAGTCTGAGCCAGCATTTGACACCTTTGGCAAACCAAGTGACAACTTACTCTTTGAGTGACCTCACAGAAACCAAAAGAACTCTGTGGAAGAGGTTCTGCTCCAAGAGAGCAGAGGCAAAACTATTTTGACCTGTGAGACTGTGCAAGAGCCTACCCTACTGGACAAGATTTGGGCAGACAGAGGGCTTAAGAAGCTCATGGTAGATCCTTTATCTGCCCCTGTTTGGGACTAGTTCTATTCTTTGACAGTTTCTGTGTATTCCATTTCAGTGGCCTTCAGCTGTGGCCATGAAATGCTATATCTGATGGGTGTTTACCCATGTGTGGAGACAATGCCATTCGGCTCCTTCACGTACGAGTGTAAATACCTCTCTGTGCTGCAGACAGGGAAAGGAAATATTTTTCACCTTTCAGGCTAGACTGCACCTTTATCTATTAGATTAGCTTATTATTACTGTCTTCTCCTACTTTTTGTGGGAAACCTTCATCCTGGGCCCTGCAAGGAACTGCACTGGGGCTCGACCATGATTTGAGGGCAGTACAGGACCAAACGATCTTCATAACCATTTAAACCCAAATCAGTCTATGTTTATGGCTTGAAGTCGGGTCAGGAATATGAAAGAAGTAAATCAAGAATGCAATTTGTACCAGACATTCTTTGGCAGTTCTGTGTTCTCGTATTTAGACCAAAGTGAGTCATGTGTCTATCCTCCAACAGGTAGGACATCACAGCATTTGCCTGGGCAGAGATAATGGGAGAGGAAAAGAGGAGAGTGGTACAATCTCTGGATGCAAACTTTCTTCCCTCTCCTAGTAAAGCACCCCCCAGATAAGTTCATTTCTGTGAGACTGATCCTAAATCAACTTGCCATCAGGAAATGCTGCTTATTTGTTGACCATATGTGTGCTTCACCACGGTTTTGATCACCACAAGACAACACAGATGGTACAGACTCATTTGCCATGTTGAACTTACAGCTTGTTACTCCAGTAAGCCTTTCGGTATTGAAACCAGACTGATTTTTTTCTCATGTAGACTCCAACCTAATACAGATTTATATGATCATACCAGGCTTATCTGGCACCACTCAAATCAAAGTAATATTAGTTAATACCAAATTATCGGTTACCAAATATTTGCCAGTTAATACAAAATCACTTAATACTAAAACAGACTCACTTTTTAAAGGCCTTTTTAGCAATCACCCAGAAAATGCAACCCTCAATATATTCTTGAAAACATCAGAATATGTTCTACATTCATGTCACTATCCTTAGCAAATTGAAATGCTAAAACACCTTGTTGCTTCCTCTCTAAATACATTTTGATCCAAGCTGCCCTACTTCATGTATCAAGCAAGTTTACATGATCCCTGTCAGAACTCGATATTGTTTTATCTGGACTCTCAATTCTTCTGCACAAAAGAAAACAGCTTGATTTATTTTGCCAGATTTCTTGTCAGTTCCTGGTCCCCTTAAACTCCACAAATATAAAGTAACTCTAATTTCTGTGCAGTTACACTGCACTTGAAATGGCAAATTGTGTACAAAACTGTCAAATTTTGTATTCTTTGTGTCTCAGGTAGGAATCAAATTAGTGCTACCACATTCAAACTTCTCTGCGTACCAATTCCTAAATGCTTATTATGAAAGGTGGATGATATAGTGATAGAAGTTTGAAATCAAAAGGGAAAACCTTGAAGAACTCTTCTGTGATCATGATTCTTACTGCTTCTCTTGACTTTCTGCTTCTCTTTGTAAGGAATCATACAATTGTTTAGATTGGTAAAGACCCTTAAGAGAAAAAAGTCCAACTGAAACCTAACACTACCAAGTCCACCACAAAACCTCATCCCTAAGTGCCACATCCATACATCTTTCAAATCGCTCCAGGGATGGTGACTGCCATCTTCCTAGGCAGCCCGTTCCAATGCCTGACAGCCCTTTCTGTGAAGAATACTTTCCTAATATTCCATCTAAACTTCACTTGATGACACTTGAGGCTGTTTCCTCTTGTCCTATCACTTGTCACTTGGGAGAAGAGACCGACTCACACCTCTCTGCACCCTCCTTTCTGGCAGTTGTAGGGAGTGATAGGGTCTCCCCTGATCCTCCTCTTCTCCATATGAACACCCCCAGCTCCATTAACCACTTCTCACAGCACTTGTGCTCCAGACCCTCTCCAGCTCCGTTCCCTTCTCTGGACGTGCTCCACCCCCTCAGTGTCTTTCTTGTAGTGAGGGGCCCAAAACTGAACTCAGGATTCGAGGTGCAGCCTCACCAGTGCCCAGTACAGGGGGAAAATCCCTGCCCTGATGGCTACACTGTCCCTGATGTAGGCCAGGATGACACTGGCTTTCTTGGCCACCTGGGCACACTGCCAGCTCTTGCTGAGCTGCTATCAACCGACGCTCCCAGGACCTTTTCCACTGGACAGCTTTCCAGCCACTCATCCCCAAGCCTGTAGTGTTGCAGGGGGTTGTTGTAACCCAAGTGCAGGACCTGGCACTTGGCCTTGTTGAACCTCATAGGATCTGCCTCTACCCATGGATCCAGCCTGCCCAGATCCCTCTGTAGAGCTTTCCTACCCCCAAGCAGATCAACAATTCCCCCAACTTTGTGTTGTCTCTGCACTTACTGAAGTTGCAGTCAATCCTCTCATCCAGGTCATTGATAAAGAGATTAATGAGAACTGGGCCCTAGGGAACATCACTTGTGACTGGCCACCCACTGGATTTTACTTAATTCATCACAATTACCTCCATTCACCACATCTATTTTATCTTCTTATGAGAAAGGAATGGGACTGGAGCACCTGATGGTGAATATCAGGAACCAAACTGGAAGAAAATATGCAGCCAGGGAATATCTACAAACCCAAGGTATAGTAACCATTTTTGAGTTCCTCATCTTTAGGAATTGCCCTGCAAAGACAAATTGTCTAATCTCGCTCTTCCTCACTTTACCCACAGGAACAATGGAGAGGGTTATACTAATTTCATATGAGTGTGCAAGGCCCTGATGCAAATCAGGAAGAAAATCCACCACAGAGATAAAAAAAGGTGCTGAACACCAAGATATTATTTATGATGGTAAAAGGGGTACTTCCTACATTCTCTGCTCTATCTCTTTGTACATTATATGGTAAACTTATTTGAATCGTGACCTTTATTTGCAGCATAGCCATAAAAAAACATGAGCAAAAGTTGTGGGTCATGACCCTCTGAATAAAACCATGCTTCTGAATATCCTTGGTTGAAACAGTGCAGCAGAAGATGCATTTTAATTTTTAAATGAGGTATTTAAGGTTGAAGAGGGGAACATTAAAAAAAAAGGAAAAGTAACTTGTGTGTATTTGTCTGCTCTTATAGCAAGCTGCAGCAGCCTTGGAGTGAAATGGCACCATGCTCTCCAGAGTTCACAGTAACTGCAGGTGTTTAACATAAGGAAAACATGTTTGAAAACTTCAAACTCGGTGGATCAGAGGAATAATGAATATTGTTTTAATAATATTTTTAGTCTAAACTAAAATAGCTGAAACTCAGTGCTTAATATAGTAGGGATTGTTACTGTCTTTAATTAAAATAGAAACTCCCACACAATTCCCTCATCTCCCATCAAAAGTTTTCTTAATATTACTATATATTTATTCTTTATATACAGCCAGAGGCTTTTATAGTTAATCCTTCATCTGATCATCAGTAAGTTTGACCTTGACATTGAAAGAAGCAGGATTTAGTGCCGATAAATTTTATGTTTCCATTTCAGTTCTTCCCATACAAAAGTTTATTTAGTTTTTCCTTTCTATTTTTTTCAGCCATCCATGCAGTGTCATGTTTTGGTTTTTTTTTTTTTGTTCTATTTTATTTTCTTTCTAAAGTGCTCTCCAATTTTTTCAATCTTCTTTCATTTAATACATGCTCTTTGTCAGCGTTTGCTTCACAGCTGAATATTTTACGTTTATCTGAAATAAATGCCATTTTCATTTATAGCATTGTTCTTGTATTTAAATTGTTCCTGTTTTATTTCATTTGTCTATTCCTAATTTCAGAAGCTTTTATCTATTAGCTTTAAATATACAATTTTCAATAGTGTAGTCACGGTTATTTATAATATCAAAAACCTGCAGAGAGAGAACAGATCTTTCCACAAATCACTGACCCAGATTTGTTCTGAGCTGTTTTCAGATGGAGTACATTTACTGTGACAACCCTTAATTTATATCGGGAAAGATGAAAATTTAACAAGAATTGGAATTGAAAGAATTTATATGCCTCTCTTCTTTTGTGTTTAGAAGAGCTTTCCACCCAGAACAAAATGAAAAGTCATTTGTAGAACCATAAAATTAAAAACAAACAAAAAAACCACCCAAAACCCCAAAACCAAAACACACTCTTCTATTGAAACTGTGTGCTAGAAACAAAGACTTCTAACTCAAAAAAAAAAAAAAAAACCAAAAACCACCATGACTGTGTTTTTAAAAATCCTTCCTTCACACTCAACAAATTTAGAAGTTCTATATCTATCACCTTAAGGTCCCTCTCTCCACTAAAGCTTATTATTTCCCTAATTTTTTTCTTCCCTTAGTGCATCTTGGCTGCCAATTTTTCCCCTGGATTGTGGCCTCCCCAGGACTAAAGGACTTTAATAGGTAAAGGAAGTTGCAATTTGGCCAGATGAGAAGAATGGGGACACAGCAGCCCTGGCAGACACTATTCCAAACTGAAATATTTCCATTTCCTGTAAACAGCAGGATGTTTCTTATAATTTTATTTTTACTGCAAAGTGGTTAAGGGAAGCCAGCTCTCTCTTTTTCACCTGTTGCTCATTTGTGAAGTATGAATGGGGAACCTTGTGGCATGTTCTGCTGGGCATGTATTCACACTGGGCTTTGCCTCAGTGAGATTTTTGCTGCTCAGAGGTTAAAGCTAGACTTGGTAACACTGCTGTGGTTGAACCCATCTCACTACTTTTGTGATTCAATTCACATTTAAACAGCATAGACATACAGAGGAAGCCTCACACTTCAAAAAGAGGACAAGACATATGGTCAGTCTGAAATAATTGTTCGTAAATATTGTTCAGTTATTAGATGAGGGGTGTTACATCAAAATACTCTGTCACTGTGGTTAAACATTATTATTCAGCAGGCAGCTAATTTTTCATTAGAAATTTGAGGTTGGAATGTGCCAAAGACTTGTTAAAACATGTATGTCCAAAGGTTTCTTGAGGGCTGAATTTAGGACTCTTCTTTCCTTAAAAGAAGCTTGTTTGCCTGTAATTCACCTCTGTTTCTGTATATTCACAGTTCACTGCCTATTATAGGTCCCAATGTTTTGCTATAAAACTGAATAATAGGTCCTTAAAAACCTCGATAACAGAAATAGGGTGGAAATACAGCCATTATGAGTCCTCCTCTTTTGAGATAATGAGGAAATCTCACTTATCTAGAGCCCTTTGCTCTGTCATCTTTCCCTTTGATATACTGGGAATATTAACTGTATACTCACATTCACCAGGAAGTACATATAATGCTCTGATGTATGATGTGATTGAATAGCAGCTTACATTTCCATTGCTCTTAGGACATTTCCATTTTTTTTAACAAGGCATAAACCTGGCACACTCCATATATACACGTTTATCCACAGTCACATATTCCCAATTAAATGATCTGGGGTCTGCGGATTTGAAGACATGGAAGAGTAAGTATAGGAGACTTCGCAATAATCCAGTTCAAGCTCTGTTCTTCAGAGCCTTAATGGTACATAACCTTCAAAAACTTATTGTGCTCTTCTTTGAATGTAGTTGGCCTTTGTTCCTCCTCCTCCTGAGAGGCTGTTACAAAATTGCCCTGAAAACCCTTGTAATTTCCATTTTACATGCATTCATATTCCATTTCTACCTGTTTTATCCTGACCTTCACTGGCTTTTCATTTAAAACCCACTCCTTCTACTTCCACCCAGCCTGTTCCCTCTCAGCCTGTGACAGCGTGGTGGGTTCATCCTTGCAAAATGAAGGCTTTCTCACTCCTGAAGGACTTCCCATTCCCCTGACCAACCTGGACATCTCCGCTATCAGTTGTTCCAGCTTGGCCTGCAACTTCAGGCTCCATTAAAAAGTCCAGAAGAGCAAGTAAATATCCCTGATTACTGGAATTTCATGGCAGTGGTTATATTTTGCTGTGCTTTTAGCTATAAATTGTGTTTACTTTTCATTATTGTGGGACTACAGGGCTAAAAATGCTGGGTTAGATTTACATCTTGGGTCTGGATTGACAACTGATGTGCAATGAAGATGAACAATTGCTAAAAAAGGACATTCACCATAGTTTCAATATTTTCATTAAAATATTTGGTGAAGTTATGCTGGACCCATTCTCAGTATTAACGGGTTTTAATGAGGGAAGAGACAGTAAATACTGCCAAAACCAGAGATCTTTCACCACAATTTGTTCAAGTCTTAGATCCAGGAACATGAACTGGTGTTCTCAGTTGCAGAGGCATTCAGGGATACCACAATTTATATCTGTCCTACTTACTTTCCAGGCACCTGTGTGATATCCATAGTAATTCTAAGGGAGATGTTTACTTATTGCAAATATCATACTGGCATGTGCTAAAAGACCTCTTTATTTTACACAAAAGAATCTTTATATTAAGCCAGGGTGTTGGGAAAAAAAAAAATATTATCTAAAGCTGAGACATTAGGGTTCAACAGATGGACAATAAAGAATTTTCTACCCAGTATTATTTAAAGCTGAGGTGTTAGGGTTCAACAAATGGACAATAAAGAATTTTCTACCCATGTAGAAGATCAAAAAATTATAGGATTTGTAAATCACAGGCAAATAATCATAGAATCATACAATCACTTAAGTTGAAAATGATGCTCAACATCATGGAGTCCAGATATAAATCTGACACTGCAAAGTCTACCAGTCTGTATGAATAAAAAGTGTAACACACGGGAGCCTGACTTGGAGGCAGAAAAGCTTCTAACAGCTTCTCAGAGGATCAAAAAATTATAGGATTTGTAAATCACAGGCAAATAATCATAGAATCATACAATCACTTAAGTTGAAAATGATGCTCAACATCATGGAGTCCAGATATAAATCTGACACTGCAAAGTCTACCAGTCTGTATGAATAAAAAGTGTAACACACGGGAGCCTGACTTGGAGGCAGAAAAGCTTCTAACAGCTTCTCAGAGGAGCCACCCCTGAGGAGCCTGACTTGGAGGCAGGGAAGCTTCTAACAGCTTCTCAGAGGAGCCACCCCTGTAGCCCCCTCCTGTTACCAAACCCTCCCACACACAAATCCAATACATCAGCTGATACACCAGTGCATGTGACAGCCCATCTCTGATGAAAGTGAATAGAGATTTATTGACAAGAATGACAAATGTATTAAGGATGAGCAAAATCAATGGTTAATGTTAGTGGCATTTTGCAAAGGGAAAACTAATCTTTCAGAAACATGCAATGTTGGAATTAAAACTTTTGAGACTTGAACATGAGTTGTAATTGCTCTTTTTTAAAGTTTGAATCCACACATACTGTGTTGTTATAACAATAAACTAGTTTAAAATACAGTTCTAAATGAATAATATTAGCAATAAAGAACCCAGGAAGACACAATTTTTCAGGTATAACAAAAATGATAAATACTTTTTGATTTGCTGAAATACAGAGAATATAAATTTAACACTGGAGCAAGAGTCATGGCAAAGATGAGAACACACCTTGACACCTACAAAAAGAAATATGTGCAGCAGGACAGTTGCGAAGTTTGATAACAATGGGATAACGAAATGAAAACTCAGAACAGCCAGTGTACAAGCAGAGGGAAAAAAAAGGGGGGGTGCGAGAGGAAGAGAAAGTTATTCTGTTATATTAGAATCAAATTATGAAAAGCAAGAAGAAACCAAGTATAAAAGTTATCACATAATTATTCTACAGACATTGGGCATAAATTTTTTGGTGTTTCATAAAACAAGAAATTAATCAAAAATTGTCAATACTTCTTTTCTCAGAATCTAGGATTCACTGAAGATGAGAAAATGGCATGACCTTTACCTTCTTTTCTCCATTTTCCCCCCCTCTTGCTGTTGAGCATAGTGCAGACTCATTTGATCAATTTGAGAATAATTTGAGTCCTCTTTCAAAAAGTTCTGACAAACAGGTAAACATCTTCCAAAAGGCAACTTACTCAAAAAATGAAGTGAGCTGGCTAAATGTATCCTTTAGTCATCAGTGACTGTGTGTGGTTGTCTTTGTCATGGAAACAGTTGGTAAGAAATTTCCTTGGGAGAGAAATCACTGACTTCTTAATCAAATATTGAATTAAAATATTTTCCAAGAGACAAAATAGCATTTAAAGTAGTACTTCTAGTGTGTCGCAGGAAAAAATCCTGCCTGTTACTTCTTCCATGATTCTGCCTTCTTACACAGTGGGAATGCAGAAAACCTGTCTCTGACCATGATAAATTGAAGGACTTGTGGTCTCACTCTAATGGTATTATACACACTGCTGAGACACAGCAAATATTAGCTCAGCTGAAGCCCACCTAACAAGGCTACCTGGTTTTAGGACCAAAACTGAATCAGTTCAGACTCCTTCAGATTAAAACTAATTTCTCCTCACTGTTTTGCTTTGCCCAGGAATTACAAAACCAAAAGAGAGTGTAGGTTTTGGTTTTTGTTCCTTCTTGGATGAAGTGTGAAGTGTTGTATAAATCAGTATCTAATGAAGGGCAATGCTCTCAAGTCTTTCTCTTTTTTTCTTCCCTTTTTCAAAAATTTGGTGGTATGGAAAAACAAACCCTGCTGTTGGTCTGAGTCAAAAGTGGTCAGAATGCATTAAATTCCTGTGCTACATTTCTTGCAGATACCACCTTTCTTAGAAGGTTCAGAAAAATTTCTGGTAATTCATAGATACAAAATAACTCTTCTACATTTCCTACTTATAACTTGCATCTTGTTTGATGACTTTATGGATGGAACAAACTCAAAAAGATGAAACCTGGAAAAAAAAAAAAACCAAAATCAAACCACCAAACACATGAAGGTCACTTCATTCATACCTGAGTCACATTTCTGTTAAAAACAAGTAAATAAATCTAGGAGTAGAGTTACCATGAAGGTGGTTATCTGTACAGACTGCAGTGAGGACACAGTTACCCTCAGATACATTTCCTGTGGCTTTCTGTAAGGGGCAGTTGTCTGGAAACACCCTGTCCTCCTAATTATCAAGCTTCCTTTGTACACTAATAAAAAGAAACAAAGCCAAAAGCCAGTGAGGTTCTGCAACCACATCTGAAAATGCATCGATAATATGGAAGCCTGCACCACCAAACCAATGATTCTGTCTGATTCCCTTAGCTTCCAAACTGGTTTTTGGCAATGGTCACTGGAACTCTACAGTCAGCTCAGGACTTTGAGGAGTTAATTTCCTGACCATCCCCATGGCCTGTTCTTTCTTTTACATTGTAGAGTGGTCTTGAGCTGTTATCCTTGCAGATGAAGCTAAATTGGAAGACTCTAAGAGTACAACTAGTGCTCCCATCACTATAGGGCAACTCCATGCATGGGTCCAGACTAGATTTAATGTGATGCAACCCCCACGGTGTAGAGTTTAGTTGTTGAATTCTCATCACAAATATTTCTGGTTACATAACTACCTCCACTGACCTGAGCACCTTGCTAATACACATATAGACATTGATTCTTGTGTCTGGGAAATGTTTGAGAGAGGGCTGTTTTTCCGGGAGGAAGACATGTCAAGCATCATTCCAGCAGTTTAGCAACACTGATAATCATGTCCCAGTACCTCAAAACAGTTTTTACTTGGAGTGATGTAATGATCGTATTCTGACTCCTACTACGTAGGCAACCACACCTTATAAATGAACAGAAGTTTATCTCAGAATGAGAATTCAGTCAGCTTTTTAGTTCATACTGCTCTGATCAGAAAGCTGTTCCAGCAATTTCCTTCTGTGTTTGTTCAAAACTCACACTTCCATCTTAATTTCACGTTGATGTTAGCATATGGTTCAGATCTGTAAGATAACAGTGAGTCACAACTGAAAGTCACAGTGTCTGGGACTCAGACTAAGTGGAGACATACACAGTAGAAGTATCTGCAGCCAAGCAATTATTCTTGACTCCCTAGAATAGGGATGCAATTCATCTGCCCAGGTTTTGGTTGTGTGGTAAAAAGCTAGAGGACTTCAGTTTTAAATGCCTTGTAGGTACAAAAATACAATTTCTTCTTTAGTGACAATTGTAGCATAGCTGGGTATCAGGATTGTGCCTGTTCTTGCACCGTGCTGGTACATTTCCCTACCCTCCCAACTCCTGGACCACCCTATGACCTTAGAAATTTGCATCAAGCCTTGGCCTTTGCATAGCATGTTTGGCAGTTAATTATTCCTTAACCACACCAACAACTCTTGTGTTGCTAAGGTGGGGAATGGCACTGATTGTACTAGGAACTTGGTTGCCCGACCACCACGGTGGGGGATGAGAAGGAAATGTCATCCCCTGACAGCACTAAAATATAACATAGTTAGGGTAGATCAGTACCAGCATTACTGAAATACTGAGAATTCCAATTACTAACCCAGATTGTGGCCAGGATGGAAATTCAGTGATGCTTGAAGTCAGTCTGCTTCACAACCCTATAAACAGCAGTCCCACATGAAGCTCTGAGCTCTCCTGGACTCAGCAGGCTGTGCCCAGCATCTACCTCTGAGTGGGATGCCTCTCAGAGCTCGTGACCTCTCAAGCTGGTGAAATTGGAGGACTGTTGTTGAAGACTGACAACAGGACCTGGGTCAATGCCCCTCTCCTTAAGGCTCTTGAACTCTTCTCCCGCTGAGACATGAAAAGGCTTTGAACATGAATATTTCACTGAAATCAAGGGGAGGATTTAACAGCTATACCTTTGCATCTCTCTCTCTATATATATCTATGTGTGCATGCAATTTAAGTTGAGGAAATAGGCCTTTAAGTTGTGTTTATTCATCAATGATTATTTAACTTAGTAGTGTTAATGAACTTAAGATGGAATAGCAACAATTTAAAGTTATTGCTATTACAAAGTTATACAAAACACAAAAACATCATACTGAGATCCCCGCACCTAATCCCTTTAGACATAAACCATTGGTGAAGTCTGGGACTACACAGTGCACCTAGACTCCTCTCTAAGAAGGATTTGAGAAACAAGGGGGTCCACCCTAAACATTGAGACCCAAGGGGACGGTCTCACTCACCTTCTTTCAAAAAAAAAATCACACCAAACTGATTCTGACTCCATTTCCCTAACCCTGTGCAAATCATTCCCCCCGACCATGTGTAAAATCATTCCAAACCAACTCTAATTTGAGCTGACTTTTGTATGCTTATTACTTATTCTTACGTAGAGGAGAGTGGACCTTGCCATCAAATTCTGTTATGTTTTTCACAAATTCATATTAAAATCACTTTTCCTTCTAATGTCTGTGGTTCTGACTCCATTTCCCTAACCCTGTGCAAATCATTCCCCCCGACCATGTGTAAAATCATTCCAAACCAACTCTAATTTGAGCTGACTTTTGTATGCTTATTACTTATTCTTACGTAGAGGAGAGTGGACCTTGCCATCAAATTCTGTTATGTTTTTCACAAATTCATATTAAAATCACTTTTCCTTCTAATGTCTGTGGGTATTTCCTTCTATCTTTTAAACAGCTTGAACTGCTCCTTTGTGACAACAGTGCATTTAAACCATTAATTCCCCAGGTGTTTCAGGGACTGCCCAAATACTTGTCTGCAAAGATGAGATAATGGACTGGCTTGAGGCACTGGACAGAACTAGAACTCGGGGACTGACTGCATAATCAACCATTTAAATGAGCGTTACAGGAGCTCCCCAGGTGGGAATTTCATACAGGTCTGGAGATTACTCCAGTATATCCTGCTCAGCCCAGTCCAATTTGTATGCTTATCCAGGTTGTTAACGAACACATTTAAAGTGACTCATTGATTTGCAGGCAGTTTCTTGCTGCCAAAGTTATTGAATTGTACACCGATGCTCATAAACAAACTATACAGACTTCCCTGTAGATTCAGAAATAATCATGTCTTAGAGGTACCTCAAAGTTTTGGGAGATGTTTTATATGTGGTTAATATTACAGATAATGATGGACTGTAGATGAGACTGAGTTTTCACACAGAACCACAGGCCTTCTAGACTATACGAAGTGAACAGAAGAGCAGTTTGGGAAACCTCACCAGGTTCAGCTGAAGGTACTGCTGCAAACTGTTTTACAACAGAAACTCCCGTAACCATAGGAGAGCAACCAATACTCCAGTGTGAGAGATTTGATTTCACACATGAATATTTTCCTGCGAGAAGATCCTAACAAATTATTTTTTCCATTTTTAACAAGCATTCAGCTTTTGAGCATCTGTGCAAAATACCTGTTTCAGGACGAAGGAAGTTTCACTGAAGACTCCATTCATTATTCTGGTTAAAGGTCTGTTGGCCATCAAGGGAGACGTGGGTTGCAAACACTACTACTACTACACACCAAGACACAGTCCTAGCCACATGGGGATAGATGAATGCCATCCATATGAAAGCTTTTTAAAATCACCATTTCAAGAAGCAGTCCAAGTGCTGATATATGAGTTCATATGGGCTTCAGCACCATGTAGGATATATAGGGCCAAAAATTCATCCTTATCTTTCAAGCATGCTTTATTTCACTTTTGCTATTTATCAAGTCTGTGTTTGGTGCCTTACACCATAGCATAGAAAACATAATTTAATACGGCCTGGAGGAGTTCTGTTAATGTTAATATGCAGGCTGAAAGGAACATCACTCTACATTCAATACTATTGAAAACCGAAATATCTTCATCAGCAAGTGCAGTTGTGGTATTGGTCAGGTTGATTAACTGATCTTATTAAGAAGTAGAGGTACACTGTAATTTTTCAAACACCAAACATTCTATTTTAATATTTTAAGCTCACTTCATCTTTTATTCAGTTATGAATTTCAATAAAGTAAGCTTAAATTGAATTGTAAAAAAACCAGTTATGTCTTCAGTTCTGAAGTTTCTGTCTTCTGTACCTAAAATATGCTATAATTAGTGTATACCAAGCTTCTTCTGGTGATGCAAATCTTTCTGACAGTTTTTCTGTGCTTTTCCCAATGATATATAGCAACAGTAAATGAGCATAAATACATTTCACAGCATCCTAGGTCTGAAAATTTAGTTTGCTTCTCCAGGCTACATAAATACCTGATAAAGGAAGACACTGAATGCTTGGAAAATCAGTTCTGAATGGTTTGAAGGCCTAATGTACGAGCAATTATATTTCCTAACTATGTAAGAAGATTCTGTCTGAAGCTTTCCCCTCCACCTACTCATTGAAGCCATAAAGATCAGTCTCCAAGTCAGCTAGATCTTGGGAATAATGTGCCTTAAATTTGATCTAAATTTAAGGCAGTGTAAGTTCCCTCAAATATATTATTGTAAACCTAGGGGTTTTTTTTCAGAACTTTACTGAATAAAGCAGCTCTCATGAAAATTCACCTGTGTTAGGTTGCAGGGTTTGCATCATTTAATTCTGTTCTTTTAGTGGGATACCCTGTGATACGGGAAAAGTATTACAGAGAGAGGACTAAGAGCTTTCCCTTCAGTGGGGTGAACTAACTTTTCCACAGAATCAATCTTGAACAGGGTGATTAATGACAAACTGAAAGAAGCTGCAGAACTGTATTTGTAGCTCCTGGCTGGAAGATGAGGTAAGTTGGGAAGGGGCTGTTGTGCTGTGTGAACACCAGCTGATACCATGGAGGGTTCACTGAAGCCAAGGATCAAGGGAAGTCCACAGGACAACCCTGAAACAGCGTGCTATGAATTGGAGTAGGCTTTGTATCTGCCTCTCCCTTCATTAGAGGTGTTTGCTTTTATTCTGGGTGCTGTGAAGCAAACTCTGCAAGCCTGGAAGAGTGAAACTAAAGACACCATAAGAGGTCAAGTAGGGCAGAGCATGACATACTTCCGCTTTTGTGATGAAATCAAAAAGATCTCCTCAAAGCATGAGAGCTATTGTGTTTCTTGAAGCATCAGTTTCTGAAGTAATAATTGAAACAGTAACTTTTCTAGGGGGGGGGGGGAAACCCCCACACACAAACCAAGCAACAAAACTTTCAGCTTTCAGTATTGTAGAGACAAGCTTGATAAGTGTTAACAAGAGTATTAAGCACAAAAATCCCATGATTTTGAAAAGGTCCCCAAAAATAATTTTTCTTTAAACCTGATACATTTTTAGTGGTTGTGAGTGACAAAATGGAAGCTGCTGATAATAAAGTAATGTTTCTGAGACTAATATGGTACTTCCTAAAACTCAGTGATTTATAAACTGTGCGCAGATAAATTTCAAATTGATTTCCCCCCCCCCCCCCCTCCCTGGTCAGATGGCCTTGGAGATAGTATTTGGCTGCTGTGATTCAGCAGCATTGAAGCATAGCTAAAAGTGAAATTCCTTCTATTCTAGTGGCATGATAATACTCACAATATGTAAATATGAACAGAAATAAAACCTAATCTTGAGAAACCTGTCAATCAAAAAGCTCAAATTATTCAGCTTAATGTAATTGGTTTGAATACATAAAACAGGGTAACAGAGTCTAAAGTGGAATGTAAGAAGATGAAGTGTTTATGTCCCTCTGCTTTTATTTTTTATTAGACTTTTTATTTTAGGGTAGCTTCTTTCAGCATCTATGCTACTTGCATGATTTGCAACAGACAGAGGAAAAATATGAGCAACAACAACAAAAAAATCCTTCTCCAAAAAACACAGAGATCCTGAGATCACAGTCTTCAAGGTCCTAAAATTTCTTACTTTATCTGCCAGATTCAAAACCAGAAGACTACAATGGATGAGTTAGGAAAGCATTTTGGTAGGGCTACTGTCACAGGATTCATACATTATTGAAGAATTTGTGTATATTCCTCAGTTTCCTAGAGCCATCGAATAAGCTATATTAACCCAGTTTTTAATTCTTTTAAAATAAATGAGCAAGTGTCTCTCCTGCTTGCCATGCACATCTAAGGACAGATCATCATGTCTTAGTATCCAAAGAAGGTCCCATGTTTCCAACCCAAATAACTAATTTGGCACAAATTGGCTGACATTATTTTTGCTCTCAAGGTAAGTTAATTTCAATAACACTCAGAAACTGGAACAGAAAAGCTCACTTAACTCAGTTTGGGTTTAAGGAACAGTATCAATGTTTCCATGACCTGGACATGCCAATTGCTGGGGAAGTACACATCACTTTACTACTAACTAAAAATTAAAGCCTGTTTTGACAAGATCTTTCTGTTCTTTCTTAATGCTTATCTTCAGCAGAAAGGTCTGCCTCCCAGGATCTCTCTTGGGCATCCTTGAGTCTC